>NC_052161.1:87100304-87170373 GCF_902713615.1 Scyliorhinus canicula
TAACCCAACCTCCCCCTTAACCCGAATTCAAACTCCCTCCAATCCTAACCCAACCTCCCCCTTAACCCGAACTCAAACTCCCTCCAACCTCCAACTTAATCCCCCCAACCTCCCTCCCTCCAGGGGCAGCACGGTAGCATAGTGGGGCAGCACAGTAGCATTGTGGATAGCACAATTGCTTCACAGCTCCAGGGTCCCAGGTTCAATTCCGGCTTGGGTCACTGTCTGTGCGGAGCCTGCACATCCTCCCCGTGTGTGCGTGGGTTTCCTCCGGGTGCTCCGGTTTCCTCCCACAGTCCAAAGACGTGCAGGTTAGGTGGATTGGCCATGATAAATTGCCCTTTGTGTCCAAAATTGCCCTTCGTGTTCGATGGGGTTACAGGGTTATGGGGACAGGGTGGGCGTGTGGGCTTGGGGAATGTGCTCTTTCCAAGAGCCGGTGCAGACTCGATGGGCTGAATGGCCCCCTTCTGCACTGTAAATTATATGAACCCTAACCCAACATCCCCCCTAACCCATACCCTAACCCTAACCCAACCTTCCGCCTAACCCTAATCTGACCCCCACCCCCAACCTGAACCAGACTATCCCCTAATCCGACCTCCGCCTAATCCGATCCCAGCCTCTCCTAACCGGACCAAGACCTCTCCCTCCCTAGCCCTCTCTGACTCCCCAGAATGCTAACCAAACTGCCACATTCCCTGAGCACCCGCTCTTCACCAATTCCCTCTTCCCCGTTTCCCACCCTCATGGAACTTCGGTGGAATCCTGTTGTGTTGCAGCCTGTCAGAGACATGGGCGTCAGGCGCATTTCCCTCTTTCACACTTTACAAAGTAACACCGCAAAACTCCCTCCCTCCTTCCCCCCTGTCGCGTGCTCCCTCTGCCTCGCGCTCCCTCTGTCTCTCGCTCCCTCTGCCTCGCGCTCCCTCTGTCTCTCGCTCTCTCTGTCTCTCGCTCTCTCTGTCTCTTGCTCTCTCTCTCTCTCGCTCTCTCTGTCTCTCGCTCTCTCTGTCTCTCGCTGTCTCGGTCTCTCGCTGTCCCTCGCTCTCGCTGTCTCTCGCTCTCTCTGTCTCCTCGCTCTCTGTCTCTCGCTCTCTCTGTCTCCTGCTCTCTCTGTCTCTCGCTGTCTCGGTCTCTCGCTGTCTCTCGCGCTCGCTGTCTCTCGCTCTCTCTGACTCTCGCTCTCTCTGTCGCTCTCTCTCTCTGTCACTTGCTCTCTCTGTCTCTCGCTCTCTCTGTCTCTCGCTCTCGCTCTCATTCTTTCTGTCTCTCGCTGTCTCGGTCTCTCGCTCACTATCACTCTCTCTGTATCTCTGTTTCACTCTCTCTGGCTCTATCTGACCCTGTCTCTGTCGATCTCTCTTTGTCCCCTCTCAGGGACCTGGCAGAGGGTCGTGCCAACATCACTCGCCTGGCCAGTGCCCTCCAGGCTGCCTGTCTGGGCCTTGGGAGCAGCCTGCGGGAATCAGAAGCCGGCAACACCCTGTCCCGGGTAAAGGAGCAGGCTCGATTGGAGAACATGGAGCAGGAGGTGAGAGAGAGAATGCAAGAGGTCCTCCAACTGCAGGTCAGGAGCCAGGCTGACCGGGCGGAGCTAAATGCCAGGTAAGATCTGTCACTGTATAACACTGGGGTACAGTCCTGGTGGGGAGGGTCTGTCACTGTATAACACAGGGGAACAGTACTGGTGGGGAGGGTCTGTCACTGTGTAACACAGGGGTACAGTACTGGTGGGGAGGGTCTGTCACTGTATAACACAGGGGTACAGTCCTGGTGGGGACGGGTCTGTCACTGTATAACACTGGGGTACAGTACTGGTGGGGAGGGTCTGTCACTGTGTAACACTGGGGTACAGTCCTGGTAGGGACGGGTCTGTCACTGTATAACACTGGGGTACAGTACTGGTGGGGACGGGTCTGTCACTGTATAACACTGGGGTACAGTCCTGGTGGGGACGGGTCTGTCACTGTGTCACAGGGGTACAGTCCTGGTGGGGACGGGTCTGTCACTGTATAACACTGGGGTACAGTACTGGTGGGGAGGGTCTGTCACTGTGTAACACTGGGGTACAGTCCTGGTGGGGACGGGTCTGTCACTGTATAACAGTGGGGTACAGTCCTGGTCGGGACGGGTCTGTCACTGTATAACACTGGGGTACAGTACTGGTGGGGACGGGTCTGTCACTGTGTCACAGGGGTACAGTCCTGGTGGGGACGGGTCTGTCACTGTATAACACTGGGGTACAGTCCTGGTGGGGATGGGTCTGTCACTGTATAACACTGGGGTACAGTACTGGTAGGGACGGGTCTGTCACTGTATAACACTGGGGTACAGTCCTGGTGGGAACGGGTCTGTCACTGTATAACACAGGGGTACAGTACTGGTGGGCAGGGTCTGTCACTGTGTAACACAGGGGTACAGTACTGGTGGGGAGGGTCTGTCACTGTGTAACACTGGGGTACAGTCCTGGTGGGGAGGGTCTGTCACTGTATAACACTGGGGTACAGTACTGGTGGGGAGGGTCTGTCACTGTATAACACTGGGGTACAGTACTGGTGGGGACGGGTCTGTCACTGTATACACTGGGGTACAGTGCTGGTAGGGACGGGTCTGTCAATGTATAACACTGGGGTACAGTCCTGGTGGGGAGGGTCTGTCACTGTATAACACTGGGGTACAGTCCTGGTGGGGACGGGTCTGTCACTGTATAACACTGGGGTACAGTACTGGTGGGGACGGGTCTGTCACTGTGTAACACTGGGGTACAGTACTGGTGGGGAGGGTCTGTCACTGTGTAACTCTGGGGTACAGTCCTGGTGGGGACGGGTCTGTCACTCTATAACACTGGGGTACAGTACTGGTGGGGAGGGTCTGTCACTGTATAACACTGGGGTACAGTCCTGGTGGGGAGGGTCTGTCACTGTATAACACAGGGGTACAGTACTGGTGGGGAGGGTCTGTCACTGTATAACACTGGGGTACAGTCCTGGGGGGAGGGTCTGTCACTGTGTAACACTGGGGTACAGGACTGGTGGGGAGGGTCTGTCACTGTGTAACACTGGGGTACAGGACTGGTGGGGAGGGTCTGTCACTGTGTAACACTGGGGTACAGTCCTGGTGGGGAGGGTCTGTCACTGTGTAACACTGGGGTACAGTCCTGGTAGGGACGGGTCTGTCACTGTATAACACTGGGGTACAGTACTGGTGGGAACGGGTCTGTCACTGTATAACACTGGGGTACAGTCCTGGTGGGGAGGGTCTGTCACTGTATAACACAGGGGTACAGTACTGGTGGGGAGGGTCTGTCACTGTATAACACAGGGGTACAGTACAGGTGGGGACGGGTCTGTCACTGTATAACACTGGGGTACAGTACTGGTGGGGATGGGTCTGTCACTGTATAACACTGGGGTACAGTCCTGGTGGGGAGGGTCTGTCACTGTGTAACACTAGGGTACAGTCCTGGGGGGGAGGGTCTGTCACTGTGTAACACTGGGGTACAGTCCTGGTGGGGACGGGTCTGTCACTGTGTCACAGGGGTACAGTCCTGGTGGGGAGGGTCTGTCACTGTGTAACACTGGGGTACAGTACTGGTGGGGAGGGTCTGTCACTGTATAACACTGGGGTACAGTCCTGGTGGGGACGGGTCTGTCACTGTGTAACACTGGGGTACAGTACTGGTGGGGACAGGTCTGTCACTGTATAACACAGGGGTACAGTACTGGTGGGGGCGGATCTGTCAACGTGTAACACTGGAGTACAATATTGGTGGGGACAGGTCTGTCACTGTATAACAGAGGAGTACAGTACTGGTGGGGACGGGTCTGTCACTGTATAACACTGGGGTACAGTACTGGTGGGGATGGGCCTGTCACTGTAGAACACTGGGGTTCTGTTCTATTGGGGACGCATCTGTCACTGTAACACTGGGGTACAGTGCTGGTGGGACGGGTCTGTCACTATTACACTGGGGTACAGTACTGGTGGGGGCGGATTTGTCTCTGTGTAACACTGGAGTACAGTATTGGTGGGGATGGTTCTTTCACTGTATAACACTGGGGTACAGTACTGGTGGGGACAGGTCTGTCACTGTAGAACACTGGGGTTCTGTTCTAGTGGGGACGCGTCTTTCACTGTAACACTGGTACAGTGCTGGTAGGGACGGGTCTGTCTCTGTATAACACTGGGGTACAGTGCTGGTAGGGACGGGTCTGTCACTGTGTAACACTGGGGTACAGTCCTGGTTGGGACGGGTCTGTCACTGTGTAACACTGGGGTACAGTCCTGGTTGGGACGGGTCTGTCACTGTATAACACTGGGGTACAGTACTGGGGGAGACGGGTCTGTCACTGTATAACATTGGGGTACAGTACTGGTGGGGACAGGCCTGTCACTGTTGTTATGGGCCAGGGTTTAGAGAACCCCATTGTATATCATCAAATTCACCTGACCCACAACGTTTAATAGATTGTGGTATGGGGAGCACACGGCCCACTCTACAGGTGTGGTACAGCAGAAATGGAAAAGTATTTTTTAAAGCAAAATAGTGTTTATTTTTAAAACATACAGTGAACATCTTAGCAACCATCAATTCAAATACAACCCCCAAAGAATCCTTAATAACTTCCCAAACAACATCCAGAAGACAAAAGAACATCATTTTAACAGAAGCACATCAGGTTTACATTCACTACTGAAAACAATTATAATTCTGAATTCACCAAATTATCAAGAGATAGTCTTTTCATGGCAGTGAAATCAACAGTACATCATCTTTGTCTGGCTTCAGCTCCAACACTGAAAACAAAACGAAAGAAAACAGACACACCCAAGCTTTTCTCAAAGCAAAACTAAAAAGCAGAGCCAGAGCTCAGCTCCACCCGCACTCTGACATCACTGCAGTAACATGAGCAGCCAAACATTTCTTCAAGTGACATTCTCATGACACCTCCCCCCAAGAAAAAAAAATAAACCATCAACTTCAAGATGGTTTAATTTTTCACCTTTTCACTATCCTTTCAGAAATGCACACTGTAAATATACTTTTTTGTTTCAAAAAATAACACGCAAACAGGTATAATAATGTAGTCCATTTTTTCCTTCTTCCTCCAACTGGAATCCTTCTTGATTGACAGTCTCTTTGAACAAGAAGGTCTCTGCACGATCCATCCATTTCTAAACGCCTCGGCATTTCTCTTTAAAGTCAGATACTTAGTTCAATCTGATCACAGAGTCCCTTGTAATTCTCCAACACAGGATCGCAGCTTTCAGGCAGTCAAATGCCTGTCGTAACTCTGCTGTCCATTGAAATTTTTGATGTTTCTTCAGCAAGTCCATCAGTGGAGCAATCACGCTACAAAACCTTTGCACAGATGTTCGATCAAATCCACTCATGTCAAGAAATCGCATTATTTCCCTTCGTGTCGAGGGTATTGGAAACTTCTCAGTAGATGTTGGTTTCACATCCCTTGGGACCATTCGACCCTGTCCGATTGTATGGCCAATGAAAGTAACTCGGGCTTTTCCAAATTCGCTTTTGGCTTGGTTTATCACCAAACCAGCCTCCTGAAGTCGATCGAATAACTCTATCAGATGTTTTAAATGTTCCTTCCATGTCTGGCTGAAAATTACCAGATCGTCAATGTATACCGCACAACTGGGTAATCCTTTGTTAGTTAACTGTTGAAATGTGGCTGGAGCGTTTTTCATGCCAAATGGCATAACTTTGAATTGGTATATACCACCTGGAGTCACAAAAGCTGAAATCTCCTTCACCCTTTCGGAGAAAGATACCTGCCAGTAACCTTTAAGTAAATCCAGTTTGGAAATAAAAGCTGATTGTCCCACTTTCTCAATGCAATCCTCCAAACATGGGATAGGATAAGAGTCCATTCTTGTAACTGCATTAACCTTTCTATAGTCCACACACAACTGTTGGGTGCCGTCTGGTTTAGGTACCATCACGATGGGTGAGCTCCATTGGCTGCAACCCACTTCAATTAAGCCATTTGTTTTGAAAAATATTTTAATTCTCTTTTTTCACATTTTCTTCAGAATTTACACCCCACCAACAAACAGTAAACGGTAACAAATACAAAGTCAATCCCCTTATCAACAACAACGATCCCATCCTCCCACCACCCCAAACAACGGCCCACCTGACAATATAAGCATCAGATAAAACAAAGGAAAAAAAAAGAAAAAGGATCAGGAATTGCCTATGGTCACCATTGACCCAAGAGTCCATCTCCCCTCCCCCTAACATTCAATGCCATCCAATCCCTGAGAGTATCGTAAATGACACCCATGAATTGTAATCCCCTCCTCCCCTCCACTTCCTCTTATAAAACTCCTCCCCCCCCAACCTCTGTTTCTTACCCCTAACTTTCCACCCCGGCTAGACTCATCGGGACCTGTTCTGCCAGGCTTCGATGGCCGCAGCCCCTCCCCCCACCTCACTCCCATTCACTGGCCGGCTTAAACCGGCCAGCGTGGCGGCCCCCACCCGGGTCTCTTTCCCCCTTGCCCGGTCCCAGGAAAACCAAGAAATCCCCTTCAGCACACAAACCCCGCATACACACCCAAGTCCCAAAGAACCATCATTGCAAGTGAAAGTCCCATCTCTTCCCTTGTCCAAGTATATACAATGTTGGCTCATTTAGCACATACACCAACACGCAGTGAAAATATACAGTTACATGAGGCTACATCGGTACATGACCATTTCCAATTCAGCCACAGTCCTTCTGCCTTCGCAAACTCCTCCGCTGCTTCCGCCGTCCCAAAATAAAACTCTTGGATTTGTAGGTCACCCTCAACCTAGCTGGGTATACTATGCTGCACTGCACCTTACTGATGTACAGCACCTTCCTCACCCGGCTGAAGGCAGCCCACCGCCTCGCCAGCTCCACTGTAAAATCCTGATCTATGTATATACCAGCTGCAACCCACTGCACCACCCACTTCTGATTTGCCCAGCACAGGATCTTCTCCTTCGCACTGTACCTACGAAAACACAGAGCCATTACTCTTGGCGGCTCACTCGCCTTTGGTACAGGCCTCCACGACCGATGAGCCCGATCCAGTTCATATCGGGAGGGATCCTCCCCCTCCCCCAATAACTTCGCCAACATCGTGGCAAAATACTCAGTTGGCCTCGGGCCTTCCACTCCTTCAGGCAGACCCATAATCCTCAGTTCTGTCGCCTGGATCTGTTTTTCAAGTCGTCCATTTTGGCTCGCAGACCCTTGTTGGTCTCTATCACCTTCTGCATCTCCTTCCCCATCGAGGTGAGTTGATCACTGTGCTGTAACAATGTCTCTGCCACTTCCTTCAGCGCCACGCCTTGCTCCCGCACCTCCGCCACTGCGCTCAATACCACCACCCTCACCGGGGCAATCTCATCCTCCACCAGCACT
The DNA here is from genome assembly GCF_902713615.1 of Scyliorhinus canicula. Taxonomy (NCBI): domain Eukaryota; kingdom Metazoa; phylum Chordata; class Chondrichthyes; order Carcharhiniformes; family Scyliorhinidae; genus Scyliorhinus; species Scyliorhinus canicula. Next base: position 87,107,726 of record NC_052161.1, read on the forward strand.
TTCAATACCTTCCCCATCTCCTTCCTCATCGTCTCCATGTGTTTTGTGAACTGCCTTTCGAGTTCCGTGGCCATCACCGTAGTCATTTCTTCAGCCGTGGGCAATGCGGCCTCCCCTGGTGCCCCAGCCTCCTATTTCCTTGCTGTCCCCGCGGTGACCTTTCCATTCCCTAAGGTTTTATTTTCGACATTTCCCTTCACTGTGCCTTCTCCCTGCTTTTGCCGCCTCCGTTGCCCCTGGGACGGGGCGTTAAACCCCGAAAATGCCGTTCCTGAACGGGAGCCCTCCAATGAGCGACTGCCTCCCGCCCGCCATCACTGGAAGTCCCTCAATTATGCCATTTTTCAGCATACTCTCAATCTCTTTGTTTTTTTTTTTTTTTTTTTTATAAATTTAGATTAGCCAATTCTTTTTTCCAATTAAGGGGGCAATTTAGCGTGGCCAATCCACCTACTCTGCACATTTTTGGGTTGTGGGGGCGAAACCCACGCAGACACGGGGAGAATGTGCAAACTCCACACGGACAGTGACCCAGAGCCGGGATCGAACCTGGGACCTCAGCGCCGTGAGGCGGTTGCGCTAACCACTAGGCCACCGTGCTGCCCTCCAATCTCTTTGTTAACCTGTACCAATTTTAAAGGGTTAAGTCTGTATGGATGTTGTTTGTTTGGAACAGCATTTCCCACATCGACATCATGTATAGACATTTTAGTACATCCCAATTTATCGCTACATACTTGCCCATGTGATATCAATAACTCTTTCTGGTCAGTCCGTTTTTCCTCTGGAAGGTAACTCAACAATTTATCCCAATTTTTAAGAACAACATCGTTTTGCAATTTAATTTGAGGTATGTCAAATTCACAGTCATCTGGATTTGGTTCGTCACTTTGAGTTAGAATCATTAAAACCTCCTTTTTCTCTCTTTCCCTTTCAAAAGACCTTTTAAGTATATTCACATGACACACGCAAGCTTTTCTCAAAGTGAAACTGAAAAGAAGAAACAGGGCTCAGCTCCACCCACACTCTGACATCACTGCAGCCAGAGCTCAGCTCCACCCACACTCTGACACCACTGCAGCCAGAGCTCAGCTCCACCCACACTCTGACATCACTGCAGCCGGAGCTCAGCTCCACCCACACTCTGACATCACTGCAGCCAGAGCTCAGCTCCACCCACACTCTGACATCACTGCAGCCGGAGCTCAGCTCCACCCACACTCTGAGATCACTGCAGCCAGAGCTCAGCTCCACCCACATTCTGACATCACTGCAGCCAGAGCTCAGCTCCACCCACACTCTGACATCACTGCAGCCAGAGCTCAGCTCCACCCACACTCTGACAACACTGCAGCCAGAGCTCAGCTCCACCCACATTCTGACATCACTGCAGCCAAAGCTCAGCTCCACCCACACTCTGACATCACTGCAGCTAGAGCTTAGCTCCACCCACACTCTGACATCACTGCAGTAACATGAGCAGTCAAACATTTCTTAAAGTGACATTCTCATGACACTGTATAACACTGGGGTACAGTACTGGTGGGACATGTCTGTCACTGTGTAACACAGGGGTACAGTACGGGTGGGACATGTCTGTCACTGTGTAACACTGGGGTACAGTACTGGTGGGGACATGTCTGTCACTGTATAACACTGGGGTACAGTACTGGTGGGGACATGTCTGTCACTGTATAACACTGGGGTACAGTACTGGTGGGGATGGGTCTGTCACTGTATAACACTGGGGTACAGTACTGGTGGGGACATGTCTGTCACTGTATAACACTGGGGTACAGTACTGGTGGGGATGGGTCTGTCACTGTATAACACTGGGGTACAGTCCTGGTGGGGACGGGTCTGTCACTGTGCAACACTGGGGTACAGTCCTGGTGCGGAAGGGTCTGTCACTGTATAACACTGGGGTACAGTACTGGTGGGGAGGGTCTGTCACTGTATAACACTGGGCTACAGTCCTGATGGGGACAGGTCGGTCACTGTATAACACTGGGGTACAGTCCTGGTGGGACATGTCTATCACTGTATAACACTGGGGTACAGTCCTGGTGGGGAGGGTCTGTCACTGTATAACACTGGGGTACAGTACTGGTGGGGAGGGTCTGTCACTGTATAGCACTGGGGTACAGTGCTGATGGGGACAGGTCTGTCACTGTGTAACACTGGGCTACAGTCCTGGTGGGGACAGGTCTGTCACTGTATAACACTGGGGTACAGTCCTGGTGGGACATGTCTATCACTGTATAACACTGGGGTACAGTCCTGGTGGGGAGGGTCTGTCACTGTATAACACTGGGGTACAGTCCTGGTAGGGACGGGTCTGTCACTGTGTAACACTGGGGTACAGTACTGGTGGGGACGGGTCTGTCACTGTGTAACACTGGGGTACAGTCCTGGTGGGGACGGGTCTGTCACTGTGTATCACAGAGGTACAGTACTGGTGGGGAGGGTCTGTCACTGTATAACACTGGGGTACAGTACTGGTGGGGAGGGTCTGTCACTGTGTAACACTGGGGTACAGTCCTGGTAGGGACGGGTCTGTCACTGTATAACACTGGGGTACAGTACTGGGGGGGACAGGTCTGTCACTGTGTAACACTGGGGTACAGTCCTGGTAGGGACGGGTCTGTCACTGTGTAACACTGGGGTACAGTCCTGGTGGGGAGGGTCTGTCACTGTGTAACACTGGGGTACAGTCCTGGTAGGGACGGGTCTGTCACTGTGTAACACTGGGGTACAGTACTGGTGGGGACGGGTCTGTCACTGTATAACACAGGGGTACAGTCCTGGTGGGGACGGGTCTGTCACTGTATAACACTGGGGTACAGTACTGGTAGGGACGGGTCTGTCACTGTATAACACTGGGGTACAGTCCTGGTGGGGAGGGTCTGTCACTGTGTAACACTGGGGTACAGTCCTGGTGGGGACGGGTCTGTCACTGTGTAACACTGGGGTACAGTCCTGGTGGGGACGGGTCTGTCACTGTATAACACTGGGGTATAATCCTGGTGGGGACGGGTCTGTCACTGTGTAACACTGGGGTACAGTACTGGTGGGGACGGGTCTGTCACTGTATAACACTGGGGTACAGTACTGGTGGGGACGGGTCTGTCACTGTGTAACACTGGGGTACAGTACTGGTGGGGACGGGTCTGTCACTGTATAACACTGGGGTACAGTCCTGGTGGGGACGGGTCTGTCACTGTGTAACACTGGGGTACAGTACTGGTGGGGACGGGTCTGTCACTGTATAACACTGGGGTACAGTACTGGTGGGGACGGGTCTGTCACTGTGTGACACTGGGGTACAGTACTGGTGGGGACGGGTCTGTCACTGTATAACACTGGGGTACAGTACTGGGGGGACGGGTCTGTCAGTGTATAACACTGGGGTACAGTACTGGGGGGACGGGTCTGTCACTGTATAACACTGGGGTACAGTACTGGTGGGACATGTCTGTCACTGTGTAACACAGGGGTACAGTACTGGTGGGGACGGGTCTGTCACTGTATAACACTGGGGTACAGTACTCGGGGGGACAGGTCTGTCACTGTGTAACACTGGGGTACAGTACTGGTGGGGACGGGTCTGTCACTGTGTGACACTGGGGTACAGTCCTGGTGAGGACGGGTCTGTCACTGTATAACACTGGGGTACAGTCCTGGTGGGACATGTCTGTCACTGTGTAACACAGGGGTACAGTACTGGTTGGTTCGGGGTTCTGGGGCAATGTGCTTTGTCTACTTCATATGGTATCGGACTGTGCACTTTATGTTTCAGGAACTCGGAACTTGCTCTCGCCATCGCCCTGTTGGAAAGTCAAAATGCTGAGAAAGAGCGCACCATACGGTGCCTGACAGATACAGTGGAGGAGCTGGTGAGTATATATCCATGCCGCAGTGTCAGTGTTGTGCCCCTGGAGCATTGCCCCCCCCTCCCCCCAGTTTGAGAGTCTGCTGACTCGATGCGTTTCTCTGTACCGCAGGAGAGCCGTCATCGTGCTGAGGCAGCGCTAATGACCGAGGTCAAGGCCGCCCGGCTCACCATGGACGAGTTGCAGACATCACTGCAGGAGATCGCAGAGGTGAGAACATAACACACACGCACACTCAGACACGCACACTCAGACACGCACACTCAGACACGCACACTCAGACACGCACACTCAGACACGCACACTCAGACACGCACACTCAGACATGCACACTCAGACACGCACACTCAGCCACGCACACTCAGACACGCACACTACAGACACGCACACATCAGACAGCACACTCAGACACGCACACTCAGACACGCACACTCAGACACGCACACTCAGACACGCACAGTCAGACACGCACACACAGACACGCACACAGACACGCACACTCAGACACGCACACTCAGACACGCACACTCAGACACGCACACTCAGACACGCACACTCAGATCACGCACACACAGACACACACAGACACGCACACTCAGACCCGCACACTCAGACACGCACACTCAGACACGCACACTCAGACACGCACACTCAGACACGCACACTCAGACACGCACACTCAGACACGCACACACAGACACGCACACACACACGCACACACAGACACGCACACTCAGGCACGCACACACTCAGGCACGCACACACTCAGGCACGCACACACTCAGGCACGCACACACTCAGGCACGCACACACTCAGGCACGCACCACAGACACGCACACACAGGACACGCACACTCAGACACGCACACTCAGACACGCACACACAGACACCACACACACAGACACCACACACAGACACGCACACTCAGACACGCACACTCAGACACGCACACTCACACGCACACACAGACACGCACACTCTGACATGCACACATAGACACGCACACTCAGACACGCACACACAGACATGCACACTCAGACACGCACACTCAGACACGCACACTCAGACACGCACACTCAGACACGCACACTCAGACACGCACACTCAGACACGCACACTCAGACACGCACACACAGACACGCACACTCAGACACGCACACTCAGACACGCACACTCAGACACGCACACTCAGACACGCACACACAGACACGCGCACTCTGACATGCACACACAGACACGCACACTCAGACACGCACACTCAGACACGCACACAGACACGCACACTCAGACACGCACACTCAGACACGCACACTCAGACACGCACACTCAGACCCACACTCAGACACGCACACAGACACGCACACTCAGACACGCACACTCAGACACGCACACTCAGACACGCACACTCAGACACGCACACTCAGACACGCACACTCAGACACGCACACTCAGACACGCACACACAGACACGCACACACAGACACGCACACTCAGACACGCACACTCAGACACGCACACTCAGACACGCACACTCAGGCACGCACACTCAGGCACGCACACTCAGGCACGCACACTCAGGCACGCACACTCAGGCACGCACACACAGACACGCACACACAGACACGCACACACAGACACGCACACACAGACACGCACACACAGACACGCACACACAGACACGCACACACAGACACGCACACACAGACACGCACACACAGACACGCACACACAGACACGCACACTCAGACATGCACACACAGACACGCACACACAGACACGCACACTCTGACATGCACACATAGACACGCACACTCAGACACGCACACACACACGCACACTCAGACACGCACACTCAGACACGCACACTCAGACACGCACACTCAGACACGCACACTCAGACACGCACACTCAGACACGCACACACAGACACGCACACTCAGACACGCACACTCAGACACGCACACTCAGACACGCACAACTCAGACACGCCACACACCGACACGCACACTAGACATGCCCACATAGCACGCACACTCAGACCACGCACCACACAGACATGCCACACTCAGACACGCACACTCAGGACACGCACACTCAGACACGCACACTCAGACACGCACACTCAGGACACGCACACTCAGACACGCACACTCAGACCACGGCACCCACACGACACGCACACTCAGACCACGCACACTCAGACACGCACACTCAGACACGCACACTCAGACACGCAACCCACAGACACGCGCACTCTGACATGCCACACACAGACACGCACACTCAGACACGCACACTCAGACAACGCACACCAGACACAGCCACACTCAGACACGCACACTCAGACACGCACACTCAGACACGCACACTCAGACACGCACACTCAGACACGCACACAGACACGCACACTCAGACACGCACACTCAACACGCACACTCAGACACGCACACTCAGACACGCACACTCAGACACGCACACTCAGACACTCACACTCAGACACGCACACACAGACACGCACACACAGACACGCACACTCAGACACGCACACTCAGACACGCACACTCAGACACGCACACTCAGGCACGCACACTCAGGCACGCACACTCAGGCACGCACACTCAGGCACGCACACTCAGGCACGCACACTCAGGCACGCACACACAGACACGCACACTCAGACACGCACACTCAGACACGCACACTCACACGCACACTCAGACCGCACACACAGACACGCACACACAGACACGCACACTCACACGCACACTCAGACACGCACACTCAGACATGCACACTCAGACACGCACACACAGACACGCACACTCTGACAGGCACACATAGACACGCACACTCAGACACGCACACACAGACACGCACACTCAGACACGCACACTCAGACACGCACACTCAGACACGCACACTCAGACACGCACACTCAGACACGCACACTCAGACACGCACACACAGGCACGCACACTCAGACACGCACACTCAGACACGCACACTCAGACACGCACACTCAGACACGCACACTCAGACACGCACACTCAGACACGCACACTCAGACACACGCACACTCAGACACGCACACTCAGACACCACACCTCAGACACGCACACTCAGACACACACTCAGACACGCACACTCAGACACGCACACTCAGACAACGCACACTCAGACACGCACACTCAGACACGCACACTCAGACACGCACACTCAGACACGCACACTCAGACACGCACAGTCAGACACGCACACACAGACACGCACCTACAGACACGCACACTCAGACACGCACACTCAGACACGCACACTCAGACACGCACACTCAGACACGCACACTCAGACACGCACACACAGACACGCACACAGACACGCACACTCAGACACGCACACTCAGACACGCACACTCAGACACGCACACACAGACACGCACACTCAGACACGCACACTCAGACACGCACACTCAGACACGCACACTCAGACACGCACACACAGACACGCACACACAGACACGCACACTCAGACACGCACACTCAGGCACGCACACTCAGGCACGCACACTCAGGCACGCACACTCAGGCACGCACACTCAGGCACGCACACTCAGGCACGCACACACAGACACGCACACTCAGACACGCACACTCAGACACGCACACTCCGACACGCACACACAGACACGCACACACAGACACGCACACACCAGCACAGACACGCACACTCAGACACGCACACTCAGACACGCACACTCAGACACGCACACACAGACACGCACACTCTGACATGCACACATAGACACGCACACTCAGACACGCACACACAGACATGCACACTCAGACACGCACACTCAGACACGCACACTCAGACACGCACACTCAGACACGCACACTCAGACACGCACACTCAGACACGCACACTCAGACACGCACACACAGACACGCACACTCAGACACGCACACTCAGACACGCACACACTCAGACACGCACACTCAGACACGCACACACAGACACGCACACTCTCAGACACGCACACTCTCAGACACGCACACACTCAGACACGCACACTCAGACACGCACACTCAGACACGCACACTCAGACACGCACACTCAGACACGCACACTCAGACACGCACACTCAGACACGCACACAGACACGCACACTCAGACACGCACACTCAGACACGCACACTCAGACACGCACACTCAGACCCACACTCAGACACGCACACTCAGACACGCACACTCAGACACGCACACTCACACACGCACACTCAGACACGCACACTCAGACACGCACACTCAGACACGCACACTCAGGCACGCACACTCAGGCACGCACACTCAGGCACTCACACTCAGGCACGCACACTCAGGCACGCACACTCAGGCACGCACACACAGACACGCACACTCAGACACGCACACTCAGACACGCACACTCAGACACGCACACAGACCGCACCACACAGACACGCACACACAGACACGCACACTCAGACACGCACACTCAGACACGCACACACAGACATGCACACACAGACACGCACACACAGACACGCACACATAGACATGCACACATAGACACAGCACAGACACGCACACACACACGCACACTCAGACACGCACACTCAGACACGCACACTCAGACACGCACACTCAGACACGCACACTCAGACACGCACACTCAGACACGCACACACAGACACGCACACTCAGACACGCACACTCAGACACGCACACTCAGACACGCACACACAGACACGCACACTCTGACATGCACACATAGACACGCACACTCAGACACGCACACTCAGACACGCACACTCAGACACGCACACTCAGACACGCACACTCAGACACGCACACTCAGACACGCACACTCAGACACGCACACTCAGACACGCACACACAGACACGCACACTCAGACACGCACACTCAGACACGCACACTCAGACACGCACACTCAGACACGCACACACAGACACGCGCACTCTGACATGCACACACAGACACGCACACTCAGACACGCACACTCAGACACGCACACAGACACGCACACTCAGACACGCACACTCAGACACGCACACTCAGACACGCACACTCAGACACGCACACTCAGACACGCACACAGACACGCACACTCAGACACGCACACTCAGACACGCACACTCAGACACGCACACTCAGACACGCACACTCAGACACGCACACTCAGACACGCACACTCAGACACGCACACACAGACACGCACACACAGACACGCACACTCAGACACGCACACTCAGACACGCACACTCAGACACGCACACTCAGGCACGCACACTCAGGCACGCACACTCAGGCACGCACACTCAGGCACGCACACTCAGGCACGCACACTCAGGCACGCACACACAGACACGCACACACAGACACGCACACACAGACACGCACACACAGACACGCACACACAGACACGCACACACAGACACGCACACACAGACACGCACACACAGACACGCACACTCAGACACGCACACTCAGACATGCACACTCAGACACGCACACACAGACACGCACACTCTGACATGCACACATAGACACGCACACTCAGACACGCACACACAGACACGCACACTCAGACACGCACACTCAGACACGCACACTCAGACACGCACACTCAGACACGCACACTCAGACACGCACACTCAGACACGCACACACAGACACGCACACTCAGACACGCACACTCAGACACGCACACTCAGACACGCACACTCAGACACGCACACTCAGACACGCACACTCAGACACGCACACTCAGACACGCACACTGTGACATGCACACACAGACACGCACACTCAGACACGCACACTCAGACACGCACACAGACACGCACACTCAGACACGCACACTCAGACACGCACACTCAGACACGCACACTCAGACACGCACACTCAGACACGCACACTCAGACACGCACACTCAGACACGCACAAATGCACTCTCACACACAAAGTCAAACTCACACACACCCACTCACACATACTTACACTCACAGACACACACTCACTCACTCACATATAAATAAACAGTACGCTGTACACAGACACATACAGACAAAACGATATGCACCTAGTCGACCCACACTCTCTCTCTCGACCTCTCTCGGCATCTTTGTTTGTCTCTCTCTCTCTCTCTCTGTCTCTCAGTCTCTCGCTTTCTGTCTCTCTCTCTCTCAGTCTTTCCATCTGATATGACCATCAATTCACACGACACGTGGTTGGAAGTGAACAGTGGTTTTAATAGTCTTTCAACAGAGCCTGCCTGTGATGAGATGAACTGGCAGGCAGGCTCACGACTGCCAAGCTTTATACTTCTGGTTAGTGGGAGGAGCCATGGGCGGAGCCAAGGCAGAGCTGCACAACTGCTCGTATACCGAGCTTACATAGACACAGTACATCATATATAATAACAGTGTGAATTTCACGGACTGTGATTCACCACATTCACCCCCTGTAAACAATTGAGTCCAGCGGGGGTGATGTGTCTACAAAATCCAAATTACGAGTTACAAGTTACAATTTACAGGTTATAAATCACAAATTAAGTCGATCCGGCGGCTGAGTCGTCCTCTGGGATCGTCGAAACACTGGGGTTGCCGCCTCTTCTGGTGGCTGGGCTGTGGCGGTCGGCGAGGGGAACATGGCGGACTCCGGGGGTGATTCGGTCAGAGCTTCGTATCCGACTGGTTCGACTGGTGACGGGGAGCACCGGAAACCCAAGGGCGCGGGGGCACGGAGCACGGGCAGCAAAACTGCAGGCATGGGGGCGCCGGGCACGGGGGCGCGGAGCAAGGGCAGCAAAACTGCAGGCGTGGGGGCGCCGGGCGCGGGGGGGTTGGGAGAGGTATAGTGCGAGGGGTATCTCAGCGGAGGTAGTGTCGGTGTTGGATCCTGCAGGCGCCAGGTTCCGGAGGGAAACAGTGTCCTGACGGCCGTCAGGGTACTCTATAAATGCGTAGTATGGGTTCGAATGGAGCAGGAGCACTCTCTACGAGTGGGTCAATTTTGTGAGTCCGGACGTGCTTCCGGAGGAGAACCGGGCCCGGTGACTTCAACCATGCTGGGAGCGAAACCCCCGTGGTAGTGCCCCTGGAAAAAACAAATAGCCACTCATGAGGGGTGTGGTTGGTGGGCGTACATAGGAGGGACCTAATAGCATGGAGCGCGTCGGGGAGGACCTCCTGCCAATGGGAGGGCGGGAGATTCCTGGACCGGAGGGTCAGTAGGACGGTCTTCCAGACCGTCGCGTTCTCCCTCTCCACCTGCCCGTTCCCCCTGGGGTTGTAGCTGGTAGTCCTGCTCGAGGCAATGCCCTTGTCGAGCAGGTACTGACGCAGCTCGTCGCTCATAAAGGACGAACCCCTGTCGCTGTGTACATAGCTGGGGAAACCAAATAGGGTGAAGATGCTGTGCAGGGCCCTAATGACTGTGTGGGAGGTCATGTCGGGGCACGGGATAGATAGCAAAGGGAAAGCGAGAGAACTCGCGATGATGTTCAAGAAGTACACATTCCTATTGGTCGAGGGGAGTGGCCCTTTGAAATCTATAGCGAGGCGTTCAAAGGGCCTAGAAGCCTTAACCAGTCTGGTCTGTAGAAGTGCGGTTTGCTCTCCGCGCAGATCGGGCAATCCCTGGTGATGGCTTTTACCTCCTCGGTGGAGAAAGGCAGATTTCGGGCTTTGAGCCGGGTGACCCCCGGGTGGCAGAGGTCATTGTGGATAGCTTTCAGGCGGTCGTCTTGCGCGCTGGCGCATGTTCCGCGGGACAGGGCATCTGGGGGGTCGTTGAGCTTCCCCAGTTGATACATAATGTCGTACTTGTAGGTGGAGAGTTCGATCCTCCACCGTAGGATCTTATCATTTTTGATTTTGCCCCTTTGAGAGTTGTCGAACATAAAGGCAACTGATCTTTGGTCGGTGATGAGGGTGAACCTCATACGGTCCGGGTCGGGGCCCAGGACTCCGTTCTCCACTACATAGCCGAGGATGGCTAGCCTGGTCATGCAGAAAATGCCGTGAGGTTGAGCTTCTGGGCCGTCTGGAGAAATCGATCGAGGTTAGCGTCGTGGTCCTGCTGGTCGTGGCCGCAGATGGTGACGTTATCCAGGTATGGAAACGTGGCCCGCAGCCCGTACTGGTCCACCATTCGGTCCATTGCTCGTTGGAACACCGAGACCCCATTCGTGACGCCGAAGGGAACCTGGAGGAAGTGGAAGAGGCGGCCGTCGGCCTCAAACGCCGTGAAGTGGCGGTCCTCCGGGCGGATTGGGAGCTGGTGGTATACAGACTTCAGATCCACCGTGGAAAATACTTTATAATGGGCGATCTGATTCACAATATCTGCAATCCTGGGGAGGGGGTACACATCAAGGAGCGTGAACCGATTAATGGTCTGGCTATAGTCCACTACCATTCGGAATTTTTCCCCGGTCTTGACGACCACCACCTGAGCTCTCCAGGGGCTATTACTGGCCTCTATGATCCCCTCACGTAGGAGCCTATGGACCTCGGTTCTGATAAATACCCTGTCCTGCAGGCTGTACCGCCTGCTGCGAGTGGCTACGGGTTTGCAGTCCGGCGTGAGATTGGCAAAGAGTGGAGGGGGGTCGATTTTTAGTGTGGCGAGGCTGCAGATAGTGAGTGGGGGCAAGGGCCCGCCGAAGCTGAGTGTGAGGCTTTTGAGGTTGCACTGGAAGTCGAGTCCCAGTAGGAGTGGGGCACAGAATTCGGGGAGCACATACAGCTGGAAGTTCGAGTAGCTGGCGCCCTGAATCGTTAGGGTTGCGACAGTGCGCCCTTGGAGGTGAACAGAGTGGGAGCCCGAAGTGAGGGAGATAGTTTGCCGTGCAGGAAAAATAGGGAGCGAACAGCGTCTTACCAGATCTGGGTGTACGAAGCTCTCGGTGCTCCCGGAGTCGAAGAGGCACGGTGTCCTGTACCCGTTGATTTGAACGGTCATTAACGAGTTGCGGAGGTGTTTCGGACGCGACTGGTCCAACGTGACCGCGCTGAGTTGCGGGTAGTCGGCGGCTCGATCAGCTGTGCTGGAGTGGCCCCGTGATGACTGTCCTCTGAGTTCGTAGTCTTCAAGGTGAGTTTCAGAGTTTGAAGAGGATGGATCCCAAGGTGGCCACCCCCATGAGTCGCACATGGCCGGCCGCATGGAGGAGGGTTGCCAAGATGGCCGCCCCATGATTCGCACATGTCGGGTGGGGGTGGAGTCGGCATACGGGCCGCTGCATTTCAGGGCCTGCGAGCCTGCGAGTTTTGGAAGCGAGTGCTCTGGGCTGCGGGAGAGTTTGGAGAGGGGGATTTCTTCGCCAGGCAGACCCGGGCATAGTGTCCTTTGCGACCGCAGTTGCTGCAGGTCACGTTGCGGGCCGGGCAGTGCTGCCGTGGGTGCTGGGGCTGTCCGCAAAAATGGCACACTGGGGCTGCGTGATGGCTGGGTGGCTGCGCGGTCGAGGCCTGGGGCAGTCGCTGGTCGGGGGCCCAGGATGGGGTCGCTAGGTCCGCGGGGAACGAGGTGAGGCTGCGGAATGAGACCTCCATAGTGGTAGCTAGTTCAACTGTGCCCTCTAAGTTCTGGGCCCCTTTTTCAAGCAACCGCTGGCTCACATAATTCGATCTGAGGCCTGCCACGTACAGATCTCTACCGGCAAGTTCCATGTGCTGTTCGGCTGATACAGCTTGGTAATTACAGTCCCAAGCTAAAATCTTTAAATCCCGCAGGAATTCTTCCAACGGCTCCGCGGGGCGCTGACGGCGGGTCGTAAAAATATGGCGCACGTAGACCTCGTTGATGGGCCTCACGTACATTGTATCTAGCATGGCTAGGGCCCCCGGATACGAGTTGGTACTATTGAGTTGAGAAGATATACGGTGGCTCACCCTTGCGTGCAGTAGGCTGAGTTTCTGCTCCTCTGTAGTTTCAGCAGTACTTGATTCAGCCAGGTAGGCCTTGAAACATCTGAGCCAGTGCTGAAAGATTTCTCTTGCCTCTGCAGCCTGCGGGTCGAGTTATAGTCGGTCAGGTTTGAGGGCTGATTCCATAGTTGTTTCTTCGATTTCTTCTTGTTTCCAAAGACTATTAAATTGATGTGACCATCAATTCACACGACACGTGCTTGGAAGTGAACAGTGGTTTTAATAGTCTTTCAACAGAGCCTACCTGTGATGAGATGAACTAGCAGGCAGGCTCACGAATGCCAAGCTTTATACTTCCGGTTAGTGGGAGGAGCCATGGGCGGAGCCAAGGGTGGAGCCCAGTACAAACTCCTCATCTCCCCCTATGGGCAGAGCCGCGCAATTGCTCGTATACCGAGCTTACAAAGACACAGTGCATCATATATAATAACAGTGTGAATTACACGGACTGTGATTCACCACACTATCTCTCTCAGTCTCTCTATCCATCTCTCTCTCTGTCTCTATCTCTCTCTCTGTCACTCTGTGTCCTTGTCTGTCTCTCTCTGTCTGTCTGTCTCTCTCTCTTTCTGTCTGCCTATATCTCTCTCTCGCTCTCTATCTTTCTGTCTGTCTGTGTCTCTCTCTCTTTCTCTGTCTCTTTGTCTCTTTCTCCAGTTCCCTCTCCCTCTCACCCATTTTTCTGTCTCTCACCCTAGGCTGTCATGCTGGATACAGAGGATGCCTTGATCTCCCCCAATGCCTCCGAGGGAGGCCCGCACACCCCCCGTCCCAGAGGCACCTCTCCGTTCTCTCCCGCCCGCCGCCTGCCGTCGCCCAGTCGAGGGCATTCTCCTGCCCGCTTGCTGCCTGCCGCTGTCCCCAGCTCCACCCTCTCTGCCATCCGCTGCGGCCTGAGGAAGAAGCAGATCTTCATCCAGGTGAGCTGCAATCACTGTACTGGGGGAGGGGGGAAGGGGGGTGGGGACGCGTGAGGAGGGGGTCCTTGTGGGGTTTGGGGCAGAATGGGGGGGGTGAGGGCGGATGAGTTCTGACTGCTTGGTTTGAAAGGGGGGGATGGGAGTTCACATTCCCGAAGCTGCACTGGTGAAATTCCACTCGCTATTTGACTGGAGGAGGCATCGCAGCTGGATTTGATCGCCTGCAGTGGGTTAGCAGAGTGTGACGAGAGGCTGGAATCTGGGGAGTGGATTTCTCGGTGCCCCAATTCCCCTCACCTCACTCTGCATCGCAGATGCCAAATCTACACACGCCCCCCCCCCCCCCCCCCCCCACCCCCACCAACACTCTCACATTAATAGATCCGTCTCCCTTTGCACAGTCGGAGCAACCTGCTCCGGGATTGCTCACGTTTCTGGCCCCAGGCATGCCCCACCCTTGAGCTCCGGTTCTCTATACGATTCCCGCCGTAGTTGAATTGCCGCCGGTTTCCATTTGTCTCTCTCTCTCTGTTCTGCCCATCATGTCTTGTTGCCTTTTTTTACTCGCTATAAATATGGCAATCAATAAGGTTGCCATTCTTTCTTTAGCTATCGATCTTATATTGCTCTCAGAGTCGCCAGGAATCAAATGATACCGCCACAAGGTTCAACCGGGTACCGATCAAAGAGCCAAACAACCAGTTAGTTAGTTCAAGATCAGTGGTACTTTATTTATGCACAAGATTAATTTACACATGCAACATAAACACTACTAGTTAAACTACACCTAACAACTATGACAACCTGTACTTAACTTCAGGCACCTGGCTTAGGTCAGAGGAACATTGGCCTTTGTTCGATTCTGGATCTATCGGGTCTGGAGAAGTAACTGCTGCTCAGCTGGGCTCATCCGTCTGGTAGCGAGCGTTGAACTTGAACTTGCTTCTGGGTGGTACTGCAGTTGGAGATGGTCGTTGCCGGAGTGCCAGGTCCAAAAGAGATCGAACACGTGGCAGTGTCTCTCTTTATCCTTGGGCGGTCCTTAGGTTTGGACCCAGTTAATTGGGCAGTTCTCGATCACTGCCTTCGATCTGAGCCAATAGAGGGGCGGGTGCCTTGATGGCTGGGCGTGTCCTAAGCGGTCATTGACCCTGTTGTTGATGCCTCCTGGGTACAGAGAGTGGCACCGAAATTTCTGGGATTGTATCGATTACCTGAGTATCTATCCTTTGGTTTACGGAGATGGGCCATTAATTGCTAATCGGTTGGGGGTTTTGATGCTGACTGGATTCTTTGCTCACAAATATACATTCAGGCCCTGTGCCTGCCTGAATCTTACATTGTCCACATTTCCCTTTAGGCTTTGCGAATGTCCATGTTTCTTGCTGTAAGTGGCCATCCCAGATGGCTGCGGTCTCACCCTCTCTCTTTTGCCCCGATGTGCCCAGGATCTGCAGGGCAAGACGGCGGAGGCCCAGGAATCGGCGAGCGCACTGAGGAAGCAGCTGATGGACTGCGAGGGGCATCGTCAAGCGCTGGAAGTGCAGCTGGCGGGAATACGGGAGGAGAACCAGGACCTGCAGTGTCGCCACGGCGATTCACAGAGGGAGATGGACACCCTCCGGAAGCGAACAGAGACACTCATCTGGTAGGGAGTCAAACCACCCCCCCCAAACTCTCCCTCTCACATTCATCCTCTCCCTCCATCACACTCCCATTTCCTCCCTCCATCTTTCCCTGTTACTCCCTTGGAACCTCTAACATTCCCTCTCTCCCCCCTCACACGTCTTCACTCAAGATTCCCTCCCTCCCCTGCTCTGCCGTCATTCTCACATTCACCCTCTCTCCCTCTTTCACGTTCTACTACCCACACGCTTACCATTTTGCCCTACTCTCCTCTCTCTCCCTCCCTCTTTTTCTCTCTCTCTCTGTCTCTCTGCTACTATCTGTATCTCTCTCTCTCTCTGTCTTGTTCTCTTTTTCACTCTGTCTCTTTCGCGCTCTGTCTTCCTCTCTCAGCCTCTCTCTGTCTCTCTCTTCCTCTGACTCTCTCTCTCTCCCACTCTCTCTGTGTATGTCTCTCTCTCTCTGTCTTGTTCTCTTTCTCTCTCACTCTCTCTGTCTCCCTCTCTCTGTCTTTCTGCTCCTTTCTCCCTCTCTCTCTGTTGTGACCGAAGGCAAGGACTCCACACATAGCCAGACAACAGGATACAAGAAAGTTTATTCTATTAATCCACAATATAGTAACTCTCTGATGCACGATCAATAATTCCCGAAGCGAGATTGGAGTACAATTGAAGGCTTTATTGAGCTAGATGTTTCCCCCAGCAGCGCAGGTACAGAATGCAGCAGCTGGGGAGACACAGACTCTTATACTCCGCCTCACTGTGGAACCAGCAGGCAGGTTTCACCAATGGTCTTACAGCATCGTGTACCTCCAACACCAATGGTCTTACAGTATCAGGTACCTCCAACACCAATGGTCTTACAGTATCAGGTACCTCCAACACCAATGGTCTTACAGCATCGTGTACCTCCAACACCAATGGTCTTACAGTATCAGGTACCTCCAACACCAATGGTCTTACAGCATCATGTACCTCCAACACCAATGGTCTTACAGCATCGTGTACCTCCAACACCAATGGTCTTACAGTATCAGGTACCTCCAACACCAATGGTCTTACAGCATCATGTACCTCCAACACCAATGGTCTTACAGTATCAGGTACCTCCAACACCAATGGTCTTACAGTATCAGGTACCTCCAACACCAATGGTCTTACAGTATCAGGTACCTCCAACACCAATGGTCTTACAGTATCAGGTACCTCCAACACCAATGGTCTTACAGCATCGTGTACCTCCAACACCAATGGTCTTACAGCATCGTGTACCTCCAACACCAATGGTCTTACAGCATCGTGTACCTCCAACCTAGGTACCGTAATACCTCTATTACCGACTACCACATTCACGCCCTGTTAAAAAAAAAGGGTCCGCCGGGGGTTGTGGTCTCGCGTTATATAGTGGGGGCGGTGGTACAGTGTTTTGCCTTTTACATGTCACACAAATTATTTACAGGTATTTATTTACAGGTACACTTCATAATGAAGCTATTAGTCGATCGGGGGACCTGGTCGTACTCTGTGCTTGTCACAGTTTCGGCGGTGATGCAGGCGCCGGCTCGGGCATCCATGACTCCGGGAGCGTGGCTTCTTCAGCTTCATCACCCCTGGGCGGGGCCAGTGGAAGGACCGATCCCCCTGAGAAGGGGGCAGCCGTGGTGTGCGCCGGTGGGAGGGTGGGTGGGGTTGGTGAGGGGGGGTGTGGGTGGGGATCCAGCGGGCGCCAGGTCCCGGAGGGAGACCGTATCCTGCCGGCCGTCGGGGTAAGACACATAAGCGTACTGAGGGTTAGCATGAATGAGGTGGACCCTCTCGACCAGCGGGTCCGACTTGTGCGCCCACACGTGTTTGCGGAGCAGAATGGGTCCAGGAGCTGCCAGCCAGGTTGGGAGCGAGGCCCCGGAGGAGGATTTCCTAAGGAAGACAAGGAGACTTTCATGAGGTATTTGGTTGGTCGTGGTACACAGTAATGATCAAATGGAGTGGAGAGCATCAGGAAGGACCTCCTGCCAGTGGGAGACTGGGAGATTTCTGGACCGTAGGGCCAGTAGGACAGTCTTCCAGACCGTTCCATTCTCCCTCTCCACCTGCCCGTTTCCCCTCGGGTTATAACTGGTCGTCCTGCTTGAGGCAATGCCCTTGCTGAGCAGAAATTGACACAGCTCGTCGCTCATGAAGGAGGATCCCCTATCGCTGTGGACGTAGGCGGGGAAACCGAACAGGGTAAAGATGCTGTGGAGGGCTTTAATGATAGTGGCAGCAGTCATGTCGTGACAGGGGATGGCGAACGGAAACCGGGAGTACTCGTCAATCACGTTCAGGAAGTACGTGTTGTGGTTAGTGGAGGGAAGGGGCCCTTTGAAGTCCATGCTGAGGCGTTCAAAGGGGTGGGAGGTCTTCACCAGGTGTGCTTTCTCTGGCCGGTAGAAGTGCGGCTTGCACGCCGTGCAGATTTGGCAGTTCCTGGTGACGGTCCTGACCTCCTCGATGGAGTAGGGCAGGTTGCGGGTTTTGATAAAATGGAAGAAACGAGTGACCCCCGGGTGGCAGAGGTCATCGTGGAGGGTCCGGAGTCGGTCCACTTGTGCGTTGGCACATGTGCCGCGGGATAGGGCATCAGGAGGCTCGTTTAGCTTCCCGGGACGATACAAGATCTCGTAGTTGTAGGTGGAGAGCTCGATCCTCCACCGTAAGATCTTATCGTTCTTTATCTTGCCCCACTGTGCATTATCGAACATGAAAGCTACCGACCGTTGGTCAGTGAAGAGCGTGAATCTCCTGCTGGCCAGGTAATGCCTCCAATGCCGCACAGCTTCTACTATGGCCTGGGCCTCATTTTCAACGGAGGAATGGCAGATTTCATAGGCATGGAGGGTGTGTGAGAAGAAGGCCACGGGCCTATCCACTTGGTTGAGTGTGGCCGCCAGAGCTACGTCAGATGCGTCGCTCTCGACTTGGAAGGGAAGGGATTCATCGATTGCGTGCATCGTGGCCTTTGCGATGTCTGCCTTTATGCGACTGAAGGCCTGGCGGGCCTCTGCCGACAGGGGGAAAACCGTGGATTAGATTAGTGGGCGGGCCCTGTCCGCATAATTGGGGACCCACTGTGCGTAATATGAAAAAAAACCCCAGGTAACGTTTCAGGGCCTTGGAGCAGTGTGGGAGGGGGAACTCAATGAGGGGGCGCATGTGTTTGGGTCGGGGCCTATGGCTCCATCGTGCACTACGTAGCCGAGGATGGCTGGACGATCGGTGCTGAATACGCATTTCTCCTGGTTGTAGGTCAGGTTAAGGAGACTGGCAGTATGGGGAAATTTGCGGAGGTTGGTGTCGTTGTCCTGCTGGTCGTGGTCGCAGATGGTGACGTTGTCAAGGTACGGACACGTGGCCCGCAAACCGTACCGGTAAACCATTCGGTCCATCTCCCGTTGGAAGACTGAGACCCCATTTGTGACACCGAAGGGAACCCTCAGGAAGTGGTAGAGTCGCCCATCTGCTTCGAATGCAGTGTACTTGCGGTCGTCCGGGTGAATGGGGAGCTGGTGGTAGGCAGACTTGATATGCGGGGAGAGGGTACGTGTCGAGCTGCGAATACCTGTTGATAGTCTGACTATAATCGATGACCATCCTGTGTTTCTCCCCGGTCTTTACAACCACTACTTGAGCTCTCCGGGGGCTGTTGCTAGCCTCGATAATACCTTCCTTCAGTAACCGCTGGACTTCTGACCTAATGAAGGTCCGGTCCGAGGGTGCAGTCCGTTAAGATGACGGTGCTCCCGAGGTTTTTGTTCCTGTTCCAGTGCCTCCCCATCCTTATCCCGAAGGCCTTTTTTTAGGAGGGTCAACAGGAGTATCACGGGATTTGTGTGGGCGCATGGGACTCCGAGGGTTAGAAGAGTGTTCCTGGAACGGGGCAGGGATCGGGGGGCTGGCATTGCCCAACCTCTGTGGGTACTATTGGGCTGCCAACGCAGCGATGGTGCGTAAGTGGGTAATGGACGAGGAAGGGGCAGCATGGAAGAGGATGGAGGTGGCGTCATGTGTGGGCGCGAGCTTGGAGGCGCTGGTAACGGCGCCGTAGCCGCTCCCTCCAATGAGGTATACCACGAGCCCGGTGGTGGCGGCTGCCCTCAAAATATGGGGGCAATGGAGACGGCATAGGGGAGAGGGGGGGGGCTCGATGGATGCCCCGATACGGGGGAACCATCGGTTTGTTCCAGGGAGCATTGATGGCGGATTTCTGGGCTGGCACAGGGTAGGTGTTAGGTGGTTGAGGGACCTGTTTGTGGATGGGAGGTTCGCGAGCTTGGGGGAGTTAGAGGGGAAGTTTGGGCTCCCCCCGGGGAACATGTTTAGGTACATGCAGGTGAGGGCGTTTGCCAGGCGGCAGGTGAAGGGGTTCCCCTTGCTGCCCCCACATGGGGTGCGGGACAGGGTGCTCTCGGGGGTGTGGGTTGGAGGAGGGAGGATTTCGGACATATACCGGGTAATGCAGGAGGTAGACGAGGCCTCGGTGGAGAAACTGAAGGGTAAATGGGAAGAGGAGCTGGGTGAGGAGATTGAGGAGGGGACGTGGGCGGATGCCCTGGAGAGAGTGAATTCCTCCTCTTCCTGTGCAAGGCTTAGCCTCATATAGTTCAAGGAGCTGCATAGGGCCCACATGACTGAGTCGAGGATGAGTAGGTTTTTCGGGGGCGAGGACAGGTGTGCGAGGTGTTCGGGGAGCCCAGCGAACCACACCCATATGTTTTGGGCATGCCCAGCACTGGGGGAGTTTTGGAAGGGGGTAGCAAGGATGGTGTCGAGGGTGATGGGATCCAGGGTCAAGCCAGGCTGGGGACTCGCAATTTTTGGGGTTGCAGTGGAGCCGGGAGTGCAGGAGGCGAAAGAGGCCGGTGTGCTGGCCTTTGCGTCCCTAGTTGCCCGGCGGAAGATCTTGCTCCAATGGAACGATGCAAGGCCCCCAAGCGTGGAGGCCTGGATCAATGATATGGCGGGGTTTATCAAATTGGAGAAGGTGAAATTTGCCCTGAGGGGATCAGTACAAGGGTTCTTTAGGCGGTGGCAGCCTTTCCTGGACTTCCTGGCTGAACGGTAGGGAAATAGGCCGGCAGCAGCAGCAACCCGGGGGGAGGGAGGGATGGAGGTGGAGGGAGGGGGGAGGGAGGGGGGAGGGAGAGGGGGAGGGAGGGAGGGAGGGGGGGAGGGAGAGGGGGAGGGAGGGAGGGAGGGGGGGGGAGGGAGGGAGAGGGGGGGAGGGAGAGGGGGGGAGGGAGGGAGGGAGGGAGGGAGGGAGAGGGGGGAGGGAGGGAGGGAGGGAGGGAGGGAGAGGGGGGAGGGAGGGAGGGGGGAGGGAGGGAGGGGGGAGGGGGGAGGGAGGGGGGGAGGGAGGGAGAGGGGGAGGTGGAGGGGGGGAGGGAGGGAGAGGGGGGAGGGAGGGAGGGGGGGAGGGAGGGGGGAGGGAGGGAGGGAGGGGGAGGGAGGGAGGGATCGGTGGGAGGAGAACTGTGTACATGGGTTTGTGGGATGTGGCGGGTGTTATCTCTTTCCCTTTTGTTGTTTGGGTGTTCTTTTGTTTTTTTCTTTTGTTTGTAGTTGCTTTTGAAGTTGGGTGGGTGTTGTTCTTTGGTTGCTACCGTGGTTGTTTTGTTAATAGAGTTGAGATGTTTACATTTTGTAAAAATTTCAATAAAAATTATTTTTTTTTTAAAATGAAGGCCCGGTCCTGGGCACTGTACCGTCTGCTCCTGGTGGCAACGGGTTTGCAATCAGGGGTGAGGGGTTGAGGGTCGCGAGGCTGCAGACAGTGAGGGGGGTATAGGGACGCCGAATTTAAAGGTTAAGCTCTGGAGGTTACATTGGAAGTCTAACCCTAGGAGCGTGGCAGCGCAGAGGTGAGGGAGGACGTAGAGTCGGAAATTATTAAACTCTACCATGGGCAGCATGGTAGCATCGTGGTTAGCATAAATGCTTCACAGCACCAGGGTCCCAGGTTCGATTCCCGGCTGGGTCACTGTCTGTGTGGAGTCTGAACGTCCTCCCCGTGTCTGCGTGGGTTTCCTCCGGGTGCTCCGGTTTCCTCCCACAGTCCAAAGATGTGCGGGCTAGGTGGATTGGCCATGCTAAATTGCCCGTAGTGTCCTAAAAAGTAAGGTTAAAGGGGGGGTTGTTGGGTTACGGGTATAGGGTGGATACGTGGGTTTGAGTAGGGTGATCATGGCTCGGCACAACATCGAGGGCCGAAGGGCCTGTTCTGTGCTGTACTGTTCTATGTTCTCTTCCCTAGACTGTGAGGTTAGCTATGCAGTACCCCTTGATCTCTACAGAGTGAGACCCGGAAGCCAGGGAGATTCTCTGGTTGACTGGGTGTATAGTGAGGGAGCTGCGCCTTACCGTGTTGGGGTGTATAAAGCTCTCTGTGCTCCCGGAGTCGATCAGGCAGGATGTCTCGTGTCCGTTGATGAGTACTATCGTCGTAGCGGTCGAAAGAGTTCGGGGCTGAGACTGGTCCAGTCACCGAGGCGAGTCGTGGCCGAAGCTGGTGGGATTCCTCGGGCGGTGTGCGGTCATCCGAATCGGGGTCTTGAGACTCCAACCAAGATGGTGGCGCCCACGGGTCGCACATGGCCGGGGGTGGGCAAGGTGGCAGCGCCCATGAATCGCACGTGGTCTCTGGGGAACAAGATGGCGGCACCCGGGGTCCGCACATGGCTCGCGGGATCGAAGATGGCGGCGCCCAGGGGCTGCACGTGGCCTGCGATAAGAGTAATGGCGGCGGCCCCGGTTCGCCCTCGGAGACGGCGGCGACCGCCCGGGCCTGGCATACCGCCAGAAAATGCCCCTTCTTTCCACAACCCTTGCAAGTTGCGGAGCGGGCCGGGCAGCATTGCCGGGGATGCTTGGCTTGCCCGCAAAAATAACATCAGGGCCCCCCGGGGTTGCCTGGCAGCCGCGCAGCACACACTTGTGGGGGTTGGGGGATGCATCAAAAATTGGCTGCGGGTGGGGTCCATGCTGCCCATGGGGCTTCCACCCGGTCGGGGACATACGCTCGGGCGTTGTGGGAGGCTACGTCGAAGGGGCTTGCGTGGGCCCATGCATCCTTGAGACTTGGCGTCTGTTTTTCCAGCAGCCGCTGGAGGATCTGGGAGGACAGCATACCTGCAACGAAGGCGTCCTGGATTAAAAGTTTGGTGTGGTCGTTGGCTGAAACTTGCGGACAGTCACAGTTCCTACCTAGTACCAGAAGTGCGCGGTAGAACTCGTTTAGCGATTCCCCTGGAATTTGTCGTCTGGTAGCTAGAAGATGTCGGGTGTAAACCTGATTTACTGGGCGGATGTCGTGTCCTTTCAACAGGGTCATCGCGGCCTCGAAACCGTCCGTGTCTTCGATGAGCGTGTAGATTTCTGGGCTCACCCTTGAGTGGAGAACTTGCAGTTTCTGATCCTCCGTGGGTGTAGTTGAGGCCGTCCTGAGGTACCTGTTGAAGCACGCCAGCCAGTGTTTGAAGGTTGCCGCTGCGTTTACCGCATGGGGGCTAAGTTGCAGACACTCCGGCTTGATGCGGAGCTCCATTCTTCAAATCTAGTTCAATAAATTGATGCACTAAATCAATAACTCCCGAATGGAGATTGTAGGACAATTGAAGGCTTTATTGAACTAGATGTGTCCCCCAGCAGCGCAGGTACAGAATGCAGCAGCTAGGGAAACACAGACTCTTATACTCCGCCTTACTGGGCGGAACCAGCAGGCAGGCTTCACCAATGATATTGCTGTCTCAGGTACCTCCAACCTAGGTACCGAAATACCCCTAATACCGACTACCACACTCTCTATTCCACTCCACTCCGCCTGAGGAACAGTCCGTGTAGAGTTTGCACTTTCTCCTCTTGTTTGCGTGGATCTCACCCCCACCACCCAAAAAGATGTGCAGGAAGGGCAGCACGGTGGCTCAGTGGGTTAGCACTGCTGCCTCACGGCGGCGAGGTCCCAGGTTCGATCTCGGTTCTGGGTCACTGTCCGTGTGGAGTTTGCACATTCTCCCCGTGTTTGCGTGGGTTTTGCCCCCACAACCCAAAGATGTGTAGGGTAGGTGGATTGGCCGCGCTAAAGTGCCCCTTAATTGAAAAAAATTAATTGGGTACTCTAAATTTAAAAAAAAGATGTGCAAGGTAGGTGAATTGGCCACGCTAAAATTGCCCCATGATCGGAAAAAATAATTGGTTACTCTAAATTTAAAAAGAAAATAAAAAAACACAGTACCCTCTCACTCTCCACTCCCCTCAGGGTCCACTTCCCCGGCCTGGGAGCAGACCAGGATTTATATCCTGTGCAAGTTCCTCCAATTGGGAGGAAGCTCCGCCCCCTAATCCCCCGGGGTTTTAGTATTCCAAGGTGCAGGAGGGCAATCTAATACAATGTCGGTTCAAATCCCTGAGGGCCTATCGGCTGTGGCACGAGATTGGCGGCTGTGCGGCCATGTCAGAACAGCGTCACTGTCGCGGCGGTGCTGGATGGGCCTGCGGACGTGGCGGTTACCTCGGCTTCCTGACAGCCGGCGGGTATAGTGAGCGGGGCTCCCACCTCGGCGGGAACTCGGGAACCCCCTGGCAGCACGGCAGGGTGGCCTCTGATCCTGAGTGGGGGGGTCTCTGAACGTCGCTCTGGTGGCTCCCGGTCCTGTCGGCCCATGTGGTCCAGGTGGCGGTGTGCTTCATTTCCCTGGATCCGGACCGTGGAGGTTACCAGTCCTGTTGGCCCATGTGGCCCAGGTGGCGGTGTGCTTCATTTCCCTGGATCCGGACCGTGGAGGCTCCCGGTCCTGTTGGCCCAGGTGGCGGTGTGCTTCATTTCCCTGGATCCGGACCGTGGAGGCTCCCGGTCCTGTTGGCCCATGTGGCCCAGGTGTCGGTGTGCTTCATTTCCCTGGATCCGGACCGTGGAGGTTACCGGTCCTGTTGGCCCATGTGGTCCAGGTGACGGTGTGCTTCATTTCCCTGGATCCGGACCGTGGAGGCTCCCGGTCCTGTTGGCCCATGTGGTCCAGGTGGCGGTGTGCTTCATTTCCCTGGATCCGGACCGTGGAGGCTCCCGGTCCTGTTGGCCCATGTGGCCCAGGTGACGGTGTGCTTCATTTCCCTGGATCCGGACCGTGGAGGCTCCCGGTCCTGTTGGCCCATGTGGTCCAGGTGGCGGTGTGCTTCATTTCCCTGGATCCGGACCGTGGAGGCTCCCGGTCCTGTTGGCCCATGTAGTCCAGGTGGCGGTGTGCTTCATTTCCCTGGATCCGGACCGTGGAGGTTACCGGTCCTGTTGGCCCATGTGGTCCAGGTGGCGGTGTGCTTCATTTCCCTGGATCCGGACCGTGGAGGTTACCGGTCCTGTTGGCCCATGTGGCCCAGGTGGCGGTGTGCTTCATTTCCCTGGATCCGGACCGTGGAGGCTCCCGGTCCTGTTGGCCCATGTGCCCCAGGTGGCGGTGTGCTTCATTTCCCTGGATCCGGACCGTGGAGGTTACCGGTCCTGTTGTGTGGATGACCGCGCCAGGGATCCAAGTGGCGCCCGCCCTGACGTTTCGTACAGTGTCCGCACTGCCTGTCTTGAAGTTGCGTAACTTTGGGCCCCGTGTGTCTCCCTCGTCGGGCTGTCCTGGCATTGACAGATCCGTGCCCCAATATCGGGAGAACGAGACTGAGGAGAGCCCTGAGTCCTCGCCCCATGAGTAATTCTGCCGGCGCGAACCCAGCCGTGGCGTTGTGCGGTAACTAAAACAGGAATCGAACCAAACCCGTCTCCCAGGGTCCTGCGGCCATTTTTTGCATTGCCCTCATAAAGGATTGGACCCGCTCGTTCGGCCAACTATTTGAGGCGGGGTGGTACGGGGCAGTACGGACATGCCAGATGCCATTCGCAGACAAGAACGACGCAAGTTCCCACCTGGTGAATGCCGTTCCATTGTGAGATACCAGGACTTTGGGTAAACCGTGCGTGCTCGTGTGGTTGCAGTAGGAACCCTGTGTACCTCCAGCCACATAGAATGGGCGTCCAGAAGCATGAGGATCATGCCCCCTGCAACAGACTGGCAAAGTCTATGTGGACTGGTGACCGTGGCTGCTCAGGCCATTCCCAGGGGCTGCCGGTGGGGATCTTTGGTGCTCCTGGTACCCAGCACTGTTGTGGGCCACCCACTCTATCTCAGAGTCCAGTCCGGGCCACCAAATTTTTTTTTTAAGTTAAGGTACCCAATTCTTTTTTTTCCCAAGGGGCAATTTAGCGTGGCCAATCCACCTACCAGTCACATCTTTGGGTTGTGGGGGTGAGACCCACGCAAACACTGGGAGAATGTGGAAACTCCCCACGGACGGTGACCCGGGGCTGGGATCGAACCTGGGTCCTCAGCGCCGTGAGGCAGCAGCGCTAACCACTGTGCCACCGTTCCACCCTTGCATTTTTACCTTTGGCACCCCCAGGTGTTGTGGAGATTTTTCCATGAGGACCTGCTACCCTGCTTGGGTACGACTATGTCCCTCACAAAAGGACGCCACCCTCGACACTCGTCTCTGACAGCTTTGAGGGTTAGGCCTTCAGTTCATTCAGCAGCAGCCTGTGCTGGGCCCGTGACAATTTCCGGTCCGTCTGGGCCCACTGGGCTGCCGTCAGCGGCAGAATGTCTAAAGAAGTGGAGGGGGGGGGCTATCCTCTCCACGGCCGTGTCAGGTAACGGCGGCTTGTGGAGAGGGGCAGGTGGCTTAACCCATCTGCATGCGGAATCTTTGTGCCCGGATGATGCTCCAGGGTATATTCCTAAGTGGCGAGCAGCAATGCCCATTGCTGGACCCGGGCCGTCGTGATCGGCGAGATCACTCGGTCCTCTTTAAACAACCCCAACAGGGGCTTACGGCCCGTGTGTATCGTCACTGTGTGTCCATAAACGGATTGGTGGAATAGTTACGCGAGCCGTCGGGCGTGCGCTGTGCCAGCACTGCTCCAACACCGTACGTCGAGGCGCCGCACGTAAGGATCAACGGTTTTGACGAGTCGAAATGGGCAGTGACTCGTCTGACGAGAGGCACCGCTTGACTTGTCGAAAAGCCCTCTGGTGTGAGGGGCCCAGTCCCAACGCTGTCCTTTCTTCAGCAGTTGGTGGAGCAGGTTGGACAACAAGGCTATCCGGGGATGGGTTTTCCGTAATAATTCACAGACCTGGGAGAGAGAGAGAGAGAGAGGGGTGCTCCATGGGGTCACGGGGGATGGGGACCTGGCGGATTGCCCGTATCCTGTCTTCCACCGGATGAAGGCCCCTGCTGCCTACTTGGTAGACCTCGGTGGAAGTGCGTCGGCCATGGTGCGGACATGGAAATACCTGGGCTGAGTGGGCTCATCCACGCTGCTCAAGGCCATCGCTATCTTTATTGTGCCGAGGCCTTTGGAAATTTAGCCAGCACCCCTTCTGTGGGTACATCTGGCATACGTGCTGCCAATCCAGTCACAGATGTCACAGCCAATCATTTAGGGGTCACAATAGTAACTCTCTCTCTCTGTCTCTCCCTCTTTGTGCCTCTGTGTCTCTCTCTCTCGCTATCTGTTTATCTCTCAGCCTCTCCCACTCTCTCTCTATCTGTCCCTCACTCTCAGTCTCACCATCTCTCTGTGGGTGTTTCTCTCTGTCTCTCACTCTCTCAGTCTCACCATATCTCCCTCTCTGTCTCTCTCGGTCTGTCTCTCTGCGTTTCTCATAGAATTTACAGTGCAGAAGGAGGCCATTCGGCCCATCAAGTCTGCACCGGCTCTTGGAAAGAGCACCCTACCTAAGCCTACACCTCTACCCTATCGCCGTAACCCAGTAACCCCCACCCAACCTTTTTGGACACTAAGGGCAATTTAGCATGGCCAATCCACCTAACCTGCAAATCTTTGTACTGTGGGAGGAAACCGGAGCACCCGGAGGAAACCCACGCAGACACAGGGAGAACGTGCAAATTCGGCACAGTCAGTTACCCAAGCCAGGAATCGAACCTGGGACCCTGGAGCTGTGAAGCAACTGTGCTAACCACTGTGCTACCGTGCAGCCCAACCCTCAATCTCACTCTCTCAGTCTCACTGTCTCTCTCTCTCTCTCTGTCGCTCCATTTCTCACTCAGCTTCTCACTCTCTGTCTCGCTCCGTTTTTATTTCTCTGTCTCGCTGTCTCTGTCTCTCACTCTCGGTCTCTCTCTGTCTCTTTGGGTCTCCCTCTGTCTCTCTCTGTCTTTCTCTGTCTCTCTCTGTCTCTCTTTGTCTCTCTTTCTCTCTCTTTCTCTCTCTCGGTCTCTCTGCGTCTCGTCATTTTTCACTTAGTTTCTCACTCTCTCTATCTCTCTCTCTGTCTCTCTCTCTCTCTGTCTCTCCGTTTCTGTTTCTCTCTGTCTCTGTTTCTCTTTCTCTCTCTCTCTCTCTCTCTCTCGGTCTCTCTGTGTCTCGTCATTTTTCACTTAGTTTCTCACTCTCTCTATCTCTCTCTCTGTCTCTCTCTCTCTCTGTCTCTCCGTTTCTGTTTCTCTCTGTCTCTGTTTCTCTCAGTTTCTCACTCTCTGTTTCTCAGTCTCACCGTCTCTCTCTCTGTCTCTCTCTCTCTGCGTCTCATTCTCCGTTTCTCTCTCTCAGTCTCACCGTCTCTCTCTCTCTGTCTCTCTCTCTCTCTGCGTCTCACTCTCCATTTCTCTCTCTCAGTCTCACCGTCTCTCTCTCTGTCTCACCGTCTCTCTCTCTGTCTCACCGTCTCTCTCTCTGTCTCTCTCTCTCTCTGCGTCTCACTCTCCATTTCTCTTTCTCAGTCTCACCGTTTTTCTCTCTCTGTCTGCAGTGCCCGTTCCCAGTTGGAGCAGTCAGTCCAGTCTCTGAGAAACCGTCTTGATGCACAGGAGCAGGAGATCCAGAGTCTAAGGCAGAGGAATATCGAGGCTGCCCGTCAGTTTGAGGAGCTGGAGGCGCAGAGGGACGAGGGGAACAGAGAGGGGGAACGAGCAGCCAAGGAGACAAAACGCTGGTAAGGATCGAGGCTACACTGACACAGGGTTAATCTGCCTCAGACAGATAAACCCAACAGCTTCTCTCTCTGTTTCTCTCTCTGCCTTTGTGTCTGACTGTTTCTCTCTGTCTCTCTGCCTCTCTCTGGTCTCCCTGTTCCTCTCTTTCTGTCTGTTTCTGTCTTTCTCTCTAGTCTCTCTCTCTCTGTCTCCCTCTCTGTCTCTCTTTCTGTCTATCCCCCTCTGTCTCCCTCTCCCTCTCTGTCTCTCCCTCTCTGTCTCTCCCTCTCTGTCTCTATATCTCTGTCTCTATATCTCTGTCTATATCTCTGTCTCTCTCGGTGTCACTTGCTGTGTTTCTCTCTGTGTGTCTCTCTCTCTATATCATCCTCTCTCTCTGTATACCTCCCTCTGTCTGTCTCTCTCACTCTTTCTCTCTCTGTCCCTGTCTTTCTCTCTCTCCCTCTCCCTTTGTTCCTCTCTCTCGCTGTGTCTCTCACTCTCACTCTCTCTGTCTCTCTTGCTTTCTGTCTCTCTCGCACTCTCTTTCTCTCTCTCTCTGTTTCTCTGCCTCTTACACTCTCTTTCTCTCTGCGTCTCACTCTCTCTTTCTCTATATCTCTCTCACTCTCTCTTTCTCTCTGCCTCTCTCACTCTCTCTTTCTCTCTACGTCTCTCACTCTCTCTTTCTCTTTCTCTCTGACTCTCTCCCACTTTCTGTCTCTCTCTTTCTCTCTCTCTCTGCCTCTCTCTCTTTCTCTCTCACTCTCTCTGTCTCTCTCTCTCTTTCTCTTTGTCTCTCTCACTCTCCCGCTCTCTGTCTCTCTCACTCTCTCTTTCTCTCTGTCTCTCTCACTCTTTCCCTCTCACTCTCTCATTCTCTCTGTCTCTCTCTCTCTTTCTCTTTGTCTCTCTCACTCTCCCGCTCTCTGTCTCTCTCACTCTCTCTTTCTCTCTGTCTCTCTCACTCTTTCCCTCTCACTCTCTCACTCTCTCTCACTCTCTCTTTCTCTCTGTCTCCCTCACTCTTTCCCTCTCTTTCTCTCTGTCTCTCTCACTCTTTCCCTCTCACTCTCTCTCACTCTCTCTTTCTCTCTGTCTCCCTCACTCTTTCCCTCTCACTCTCTGTGTCTCTCTCACTCTCTCACTCTCTCTGTCTCCCTCACTCTTTCCCTCTCACTCTCTGTGTCTCTCTCACTCTCTCACTCTCTCTGTCTCCCTCACTCTTTCCCTCTCACTCTCTGTGTCTCTCTCACTCTCTCTTTCTCCCTCACTCTTTCCCTCTCACTCTCTGTGTCTCTCTCACTCTCTCTTTCTCTCTGTCTCCCTCACTCTTTCCCTCTCACTCTCTGTGTCTCTCTCACTCTCCCTCTCACTCTCTGTGTCTCTCTCACTCTCTGTCTCCCTCACTCTTTCCCTCTCACTCTCTGTGTCTCTCTCACTCTCTCTTTCTCTCTGTCTCTCTCACTCTCCCTCTCACTCTCTCTGTCTCTCTCACTCTCCCTCTCACTCTCTGTGTCTCTCTCACTCTCGCTCTCTGCAGTCAGCAGCTCCTGGACCAGGCAGAGTTGAGGAACTCCAGGCAGCAGCAGCAGGTATTTGCGCTGAGACAGGGAATGGAGAAGGTGACTCTCGAGAGGGACCTGGCCATTGGCGAACGGGCGGAGCTGAGTACGGCGCTGTCAAAGGTAGGGGAAGCTAAACTGAACTCGGGTCATCATTCCCTCGCTCTCCCCTGCTTCTCTCTCCTCCTCGCCCTCTCTCTCTCTCCCTCAATCCCTCTCTCCCCTGCTTCTCTCTCCTCCTCGCCCTCTCTCTCCCTCACTCTCTCTCCCGCGATCCCTCTGTCTCTCTCCCTCAATCTCCCTCCCCTCGCTCTCTCACCTCACCCTCTCTTCCCTCGCTCGCTCTCCCTCCCTCACTCTCTCTCTCGCTCCCCACTCTCTCGACCTTGTTTGCTCTCTCCCCTCGTTCACTCTTTCCCCTTCGCTGTCTCTCCCCCTCCCTCTCTCCATCCCGCGCTCTATCTCTGTCCCTTGCTCTCTCTCCCATGCTCTCCCTCCCTCATCTCTATCTCCCCCCTCGTTCACTTTCCCCTTTTCTCTCTCTTCTCTCCCTCGCTCTCTCTCCCCATTGTGCTCTCTCCTCATCGCGCTCTGTCCCTCGCCCCCTTACACTGCCTCCCTCGCTCTCTCCACTCACGCTCTCCCCCTCACCCTCTCCCTCATCCAGTCTCACTCGCTCTCTCCCCCTTGCTCTCTCACCCTCATCCAGTCTCACTCGCTCTCTCCCCTTCAATCTCTCTCTCCCCTCTCCCTACCTTGCCCTCTCTTACTCGCTCTCTCTCCCTTCCCCGTGCTCCCTCTCTGATCCTATGCCCTCTCTTTCTGAGGGATTTTAACCTTGCCTCCACCCCCATGCCGACGCCCACAGGTGGAGCGGTCGAACACCGAGCTCAGTCTGTCGCTGGAGAAGGCGCGAGCGGAGGAGGCGGCCTCGCGTGATTCCCTCGTGAAGATGAGCACCCTGAACGAGGCTCTCGCCCAGGACAAGGAGGCACTGAGCAAACTGCTGGAGCAGGTGAAGAACCCGCGAGACCCTGAGAGCGGACGGGGTAGGGAGGGGAGGGAGGCTGTGACTGTCTGTGCCAGAGGCCCACACCTTAATACTTCCCCCCACTGCCCCCCCCCCCCCCCCCTCCCCTCTCTCTTTTCACTCAGATGGAGGATGAGAAGTCATCACTGAGGGCCAAGCTTGTGCAGACGCAGCAAGAGGCAGCTGAGATCCGGCAGGCGCTACAGAGGGGGGAGATCAAGCGGGAGGAGCTGACGGCAGAGGGCCAGAGGCTGGGACAATCCCTGCAGAGCACGGAGAGCAAGACGGAGCGACTGCAGGGCGAGCTGGGCGAGCTGCAGGCCATCATGTCCGAGCTGCGGGAGCAGCTGAGGCAGGTGAGTGTGGGGGGGGGGCGGACATCGGAGGCAGCCCCCACATGCTCCAGCTGCAACACACCACCATTCCTGTCATCTTTATTCCTTTTTTGAAAATTCCTACGGTTCACAACCCTTTGAGTGAAGAAATTTCTCCTCACCTCGATCCTAAACGATCATTCCCCCGATCCTGAGACTTTGTGCCCCCTCCACCCCACACCCCGACCAGCGGGAACAATCTCACAGCCTCCACCCTCTCAGACCCCCTTCGCAATCTTCTATCAATGAGGTCACACCTCGTTCTCCCAAATTCCTGATGATCCCGAGCCAATACCCTCAGCTTCCCATTATAGGATGACCCTTTCAACCTTCGCTGTAACCTCCTCCAACGCGAGTAAGTCATTTCCGAATTTTTGTGAGAAGCCAGAACTGCTCACGGTATTCCAGATGTGGTCACACCAAAAGCTTGTCCAATTGGAGCAAGATTTATTTATCCCTGGTCTTCAATCCCCTCGCACTAAAGGTCAACACCCCATTAGTTAACGTTCTGCATCCCTTGTTCAAGCACAAAGTCTCTCTCAGCATCAACATTTCCAAATCTCAAAATGTTCTTTTCGACTCTTTTGACGAAACTGAATAACTTCACATTCCCCTACAGGAAACCCCGCCCACCACCTTGTTGCACACGCACAAAGTTGGCCCATAGCGCTTTGTAGCCACCACACAGCTTACTACCTCACCGCTTTCACCATCAGCCAATTAAGAGACACGTGTCTCGATGTCCACCAACAAATTCAACAACAAACTCAACATTGAAAAACAGAGGGCGGCACGGTGGCACAGTGGTTAGCCCTGCTGCCCCACGGCACTGAGGTCCCAGGTTCGATCCCGGCCCCGGGTCAATGTCTGTGCGGAGTTTGTACATTCTCCCAGTGTTTGGGTGGGTTTCACCCCCACAACCCAAAGATGTGTCAGGCTAGGTGGATTGGCCACGCTAAATTGCCCTTTAATTGGAAATATTTTATTCAGCCATTTTTATAAAAAACAAAGCATAAGCAAAATTGCACAACATTATAAATAACAAACACCCACTCCAACCCCCCCCCCCCACTGCTCCCCATTATTTCCCCCTTCTCCCATCCAGCCTTCCCCATTTTAACCCCCTAACACACCCTCATTTGACCCTTCAATCCTCCTTGAAGAAGTCAATAAACAGCTTCGACCTTTGAGTGACCCATCAACCAACCCCCTCAGGATGAATTTGACCTTCTCCAGCCTCACCAACTCCACCAGTTTGTCCACCCCACCCCCACTTTCGACGGCTCCGAGGCCCTCCACCCGAGCAAGATCTGTCTCTGGGCTATCAGGGAGCAAATCATAAACTCCATCGCCTCTTCTGGCCAAAATAGTACTCTCCATTCTGGAAAGTCACCCAGAGGCGGGCCGGGTACAGAATCCTGAACGTCACTCCCTTCGTAAAGAAGGCAGCCTTGACCCGGCTAAACCCGGCACCCTCTTTTCGCCAGTTCTGCGCCCAGGTTCTGGTACATCCACAGCTCGTTCCCTTCCCAGATGACCTTCCTCGTCTGCCTCGCCCATCGGAGGATCTCATTATCCAGAAAGCGGTACAATCACACCACTATCGTCCTTGGCGGCTCGCCCACTTGCGGCCTCCACATCAGTGCCGTGAGCGCTCGGTCGACCTCCAGGGGCCAGTGAAAGGCCCCCTCCCCATCAGCTTCTTCCAACATTTTGGCCATGTACGTTCCAGCCTCCACACCTTCGATCCCTATGCTCCTCGGGTTTTGTCTTTTGGAACGATTCTCCAGATCCTCCACCATCTCCAGTGTCTTTGGGTCTCTAGAATCACCCCCACCTCGGCTACCAACGAGGCCAAACTGCTCCTTGTGCTCCCCCACCGCCTCCTCCACTTTCTGGAATTGCAGCCTTCGCTTGACTCTCAATGCCTGCTTAGATCGGTTCCACCACCTTGGCCAGGTCTTCCAGGGCCTCCTTCCTCTGCTGACAGAACTTTGTGTTCAGAAACCCCACTAGCTGCTCCGTTGACCACTGGGCAGTGGAACAGCTCCCTTGCAGTCTGCAATCTTATCCTGTGGCGCACCAGGAAGACTCTCCTGTTCCATCAGCTCCTTTCTCCTCACCCCACTGCTAGTTCATGGATCCATCCACCAGCTACACCAGAGGAGTCACACCTTCTACAGTCGCTCCTACTCCTCTTGCCATCAAATACTTCACCTGTCGGGTGGGGAAAAGACCAAAAAAAACCACATTGTGCGGGAGCCACAAATTGTGGAAGCACTCACTCCATGGCCGCCACCGGAAGTCGTTGGTGTTTCTCAATGTTGTGGTTGTTGTTGCATTTGTTGGTGTTTGTCAATGTTGAGGTTGTCATTGAATTTGTTGATGATTTTCATTATTGAGGTTATTGTTGAATTTGTTGGTGTTTTTCAATGTTGAGGTTGTTGTTGAATTTGATGGTGTTTGTCAATGTTGAAGTTGTTGTTGCATTTGTTGGTGTTTGTCAATGTTGAGGTTGTTGTTGAATTTGTTGATGATTTTCATTATTGAGGTTATTGTTGAATTTGTTGGTGTTTTTCAATGTTGAGGTTGTTGTTGAATTTGATGGTGTTTGTCAATGTTGAAGTTGTTGTTGAATTTGTTGGTGTTTGTCAATGCTGAGGTTGTGGAATTTGTTGGTGTTTGTCAATGTTGAGGTTGTTGAATTTGTTGGTGTTTGTCAATGTTGTGATTGTTGTTGGATTTGTTTTTGTTTCTCAATGTTGAGGTTGTTGTTGATTTTGGTGTTTTCAATGTTGAGGCTGTTGAATTTGTTGCTGTTTTTCAATGTTGAGCTTGTTTTTGAATTTATTGGTGTTTTTGAATGTTAAGGTTGTTGGTGAATTTGTTGGAGTTTGTCAATGTTAAGGTTGTTGTTGAATTTGTTGGTGTTTTTCAATGCTGAGGTTGTTGAATTTGTTGGTGTTTTTCAATGCTGAGGTTGTTGAATTTGTTGCCGTTTTTCAATGCTGAGGTTGTTGAATTTGTTGGTGTTTGTCAAAGTTGAGATTGCTGTTGGATTTGTTCTTGTTTCTCAATGTTTTTTTTAAATAAATTTAGATTACCCAATCATTTTTTCCAATTAAGGGGCAATTTAGCGTGGCCAATCCACCTACTCTGCACATTTTTGGGTTGTGGGGGCGAAACCCACGCAGATACGGGGAGAATGTGCAAACTCCACACGGACAGTGACCCAGAGCCGGGATCGAACCTGGCTCCTCAGCGCCGTGAGGCGGTTGTGCTAACCACTAGGCCACCGTGCTGCCCTTTTTGTTTCTCAATGTTGAGGTTGTTGTTGATTTTGGTGTTTGTCAATGTTGTGATTGTTGTTGGATTTGTTTTTGTTTCTCAATGTTGAGGTTGTTGTTGATTTTGGTGTTTTCAATGTTGAGGCTGTTGAATTTGTTGCTGTTTTTCAATGTTGAGCTTGTTTTTGAATTTATTGGTGTTTTTGAATGTTAAGGTTGTTGGTGAATTTGTTGGAGTTTGTCAATGTTAAGGTTGTTGTTGAATTTGTTGGTGTTTTTCAATGCTGAGGTTGTTGAATTTGTTGGTGTTTTTCAATGCTGAGGTTGTTGAATTTGTTGCCGTTTTTCAATGCTGAGGTTGTTGAATTTGTTGGTGTTTGTCAAAGTTGAGATTGCTGTTGGATTTGTTCTTGTTTCTCAATGTTTTTTTTAAATAAATTTAGATTACCCAATCATTTTTTCCAATTAAGGGGCAATTTAGCGTGGCCAATCCACCTACTCTGCACATTTTTGGGTTGTGGGGGCGAAACCCACGCAGATACGGGGAGAATGTGCAAACTCCACACGGACAGTGACCCAGAGCCGGGATCGAACCTGGCTCCTCAGCGCCGTGAGGCGGTTGTGCTAACCACTAGGCCACCGTGCTGCCCTTTTTGTTTCTCAATGTTGAGGTTGTTGTTGATTTTGGTGTTTTCAATGTTGAGGCTGTTGTCAAATTTGTTGGTGTTTTTAAATGTTGAGGTTATTGTTAAATTTGTTGGTGTTTTTCAATGTTGATGTTGTTGCTGAATGTATTGGTGTTTGTCAATGTTGAGGCTGTTGTTGAATTTGTTGGTGTTTTTCAATGTTGAGGCTGTTGTTGAATTTGTTGGTGTTTTTCAATGTTGAGGTTGTTGAATTTGTTGGTGTTGGTCAATGTTGAGGTTGTTGAATTTGTTGGTGTTGGTCAATGTTGAGGTTGTTGTTGAATTTGTTGGTGTTATTTGTTTGTGTTTGTCAATGTTGAGGTTGTTGAATTTGTTGGTGTTTGTCAATGTTGAGGTTGTTGTTGAATTTGTTGGTGCTTTTCAATGTTGAGGTTTTTGTTGAATTTTTGGTGTTTTTCAATGTTGAGGTTGTTGTTGAATTTGTTGAAGTTTTTTCAATGTTGAAGTTGTTGAATTCCTTTGTGTTTTTCAATGTTGTGGTTGTTGTTGAATTTGTTGGTGTTTCTCAATGTTGAGGTTGTTGTTGAATTCGTTTTTCAATGTTGAATATAAGAACATAAGAACTAGGAGCAGGAGTAGTCCATCTGGCCCCTCGAGCCTGCTCCACCATTCAATGAGATCACGGCTGATCTTTTGTGGACTCAGCTCCACTTTCCGGCCCGATCACCATAACTCTTAATCCCTTTATTCTTCAAAAAACGATATCTTTACCTTAAAAACATTTAATGAAGGAGCCTCAACTGCTTCACTGGGCAAGGAATTCCATAGATTCACAACCCTTTGGGTGAAGAAGTTCCTCCTAAACTCAGTCCTAAATCTACTTCCCCTTATTTTGAGGCTATGCCCCCTACTTCTGCTTTCACCCGCCAGTGGAAACACCCTGCCTGCATCTATCCTATCTATTCCCTTCATAATTTTATATGTTTCTATAAGATCCCCCCGCATTCTTCTAAATTTCAACGAGTACAGTCCCAGTCTACTCAACCTCGCCTCGTAATCTAACCCCTTCAGCTCTGGGATTAAGCTAGTGAATCTCCTCTGCACACCCTCCAGTGCCAGTATGTCCTTTCTCAAGTAAGGAGACCAACACTGAACACAATACTCCAGGTGTGGCCTCACTAACACCTTATACAATTGCAGCATAACCTCCCTAGTCTTAAACTCCATCCCTCTAGCAATGAAGGACAACATTCCATTTGCCTTCTTAATCACCTGTTGCACCTGTAAACCACCTTTCTGTGACTCATACACTAGCACACCCAGGTCTCTCTGCACAGCAGCATGCTTTAATGTATTATCATTTAAATAATAATCCTGTTTGCTGTTATTCCTACCAAAATGGATAACCTCACATTTGCCAACATTGTATTCCATCTGCCAGACCCTAGCCCATTCACTTAACGTATCCAAATCCATGTGCAGACTTCCAGTATCCAGTATGTTGTTGAATATGATGATGTTTGTCAATGTTTGGGTTGTTGTTGAATTTGTTAGCGTTTTTCAATGTAGAGGCTTTTGGTGTTTTTCAATATTGAGGTTGTTGTTGAATTTGTTGGTGTTTTTCAATATTGAGATTGTTGTTAAATTCGTTGGTGTTTTTCAATTTTGAGGTTTTTGTTGAATTTGTTGGTGTTTTTCAATGTTGAGGATGTTGTTGAATTTGTTGGTGTTTTTCAATGTTGAGGTTGTTGTTGAATTTTTTGGTGTTTGTCAATGTTGAGGTTGTTGTTGAATTTGTTGGTGTTTCTCAATGTCGAGGTTGTTGCTGGATTTCGTGGTGTTTTTTAATGTTGAGGTTGTTGTTGAATTTGTTGGTCTTTTTCAATGTTGAGGTTGTCGTTGAATTTGTTGGTCTTTTTCAATGTTGAGGATGTTGAATTTGTTGGTGTTTCTCAATGTCGAGGTTGTTGCTGGATTTTGTGGTGTTTTTTAATATTGAGGTTGTTGTTGAATTTGTTGGTCTTTTTCAATGTTGAGGATGTTGTTGAATTTGTTGGTCTTTTTCAATGTTGAGGTTGACGTTGAATTTGTTGGTCTTTTTCAATGTTGAGGATGTTGAATTTGTTGGCGTTTTTGAATGTCGAGGTTGTTGTTGAATTTGTTGGTGTTTTTCAATGTTGAGATTGTTGTTCAAATTTTTTGTGTTTTTCAATGTTGAGGTTGTTGATGAATTTGTTGGTGTTTTTTTAAAATCAATTCTCCGTTACTATCTCTCCTCCCCTCTGCTATAGGCCACAAGGGAGAGGACATCACTCACCAACGATCTACGGGAGGCGCAGAGCGGTCTGTGTGCTCAGACTGACCTCCTGAGCCGGAGGGAGCGGGAGATGCAGACACTGGCCCGAGAGAAGGCAGCCATTGAGGTCCAATTGGCCAGTGTGAACAGGGAGAGGCAGAACGCCATTGCCGAGCTCACGGAACTGAGGTAACCTGTCCCATTGGGAAGCCTCTCGGAAAGGTCACCGTTAACATCTCTCTAACACCTTCAAACCTTTTCTCTCTCTCCTCCCTTCTCCCGGCCTTGTTCCAGGAATGCGAAGGAGGTTTTGGAGGGCAACCTCTTCGAAGGCACAAAGCGGGCCTCCGAGATGGACTGCAGCCTCCAGCAACTTGAGTCCCAAGTTGGAGTTCTGCAGGAGGTCAAGAAATCCTTGCAAGGTGAGCTACAGCATTGCCTGGGGCCATGGCGGTGGTGGAGGCTGTAGTGATTCTGTATGTATATATGATCAGACTGTTAAGCAAGTACAGGCAATCGAACACTAGATGGCCACACTATCAGGACCTATTAAAAGGTTTTCCCCTCTTTCCTAGTGGAGAGTGTGTCAGGAGTGCAGAAAGTAGAGAACTAGAGAGACAGTTAGAGAGAAGAGGTTAATAGATATCAGCATATAGCACTATCTTGTTTAATGTACAGTTATTTATTTGTTTGCTGGTTCAGTGTTAAGAAAAAAGAACTCACGAGATTATTTTTTATTACTCATTAAAGTACTTTATCATCACTGGAATTTCAGCAACTTGGCTAGACAAAAAGAGTAATATATATATTACAATATCGTAATATAACAGAGGCCTCCTGATCGGGGAAGAGGACGAAGGTTACGGAGATCAGAACGCTGCACAGTGCTCCGAGTGTGGTCTAACCGAGGATACGGAAACCAGAATTGTGCACGGTGCTCCCAGTGTGGTCTAACCGAGGGATACGGAGACCAGAACTGTGCACGGTGCTCAGAATGTTGTCTAACCGAGGGACACAGAGACCAAAACTGTGCACGGGCTTCGAGTGTGGTCTAACCCAAGGGATACGGAGAACAGAACTGAGCACGTGCTCCTAGTGTGGTCTAACCAAGGGACACTGAGACCAGAACTGTGCACAGTGCTCCGTGTGGCCTAACCAAGGGTTACGGAGACCGGAACCGTGCACGGTGCTCAGAATGTGGTCTAACCGAGGGACACAGAGAACAGAACTGTGCACGGTGCTCTGAATGTGGTCTAACCGAGGGACACAGAGACCAGAACTGTGCACAGTGCTCCTAGTGTGGTCTAACCAAGGGACACTGAGACAGAACTGTGCACAGTGCTCTGAGTGTAGCCTAACTGAGGGATACGGAGACCAGAACGGTGCACAGAGCTCAGAGAGGGTCTCACGGTCGCATGGTGGTTAGCATCAATGCTTCACAGCTCCAGGGTCCCAGGTTCGATTCCTGGCTGGGTCACTGTCTATGTGGAGTCTGCACGTCCTCCCTGTGTGTGCGTGGGTTTCCTCCGGGTGCTCCGGTTTCCTCCCACAGTCCAAAGATGTGCGGGTTAGGTGGATTGGCCATTCTAAATTGCCCGTAGTGTAAGGTTAATGGGGGGTTTGTTGGGATACGGGTAACGTGGGTTTAAGTAGGGTGATCATTGCTCGGCACAACATCGAGGGCCGAAGGGCCTGTTCTG
This sequence comes from Scyliorhinus canicula, assembly GCF_902713615.1. Classification (NCBI taxonomy): domain Eukaryota; kingdom Metazoa; phylum Chordata; class Chondrichthyes; order Carcharhiniformes; family Scyliorhinidae; genus Scyliorhinus; species Scyliorhinus canicula. The sequence continues at coordinate 87,148,047 of NC_052161.1, forward strand.
TGCTGTACTGTTCTATAGAGTGGTTTAAGCCAAAGTAATATAACCATTTTGAAAGTGGTTTCATCACCCACTCCTAAACCAACATTGTCTCTCTCTCTCTTTCTGTCTCTGTATCGCTCTGTCTCTCTCTCTCTCTTTATTTGTCTCTCTCTCTTGATCTCTTTCTCTCAATGTCTCTCTCACTCTCCCTCTCTCTTCTGTCTGTCTCTTTCTCTCTCTCTATTTGCCTCTCTCTGTCTCTTTCTCTGTCTGTCTCCCTCACGTTCTCTGTCACTCTCTCTGTCTGCATCTCTCTGTCTCGCTCGCTCTGGCTCTCTCTGTGTTTGTCTCTCTCTCGCCCTCTGTGTTGCTCTGTCTCTCTCTCTCGCTCTGTCTCTCTGTGTTTGTCTCTCTGTTTCTCTTGCTCTGTCTCTCTCTCTCCGTTTGTCTCGCTCTCTCTCGCTCTGTCTCTCTCTCTCCGTCTTTGTCTCTCTGTCTCTCTCACTCTGTCTTTCTCTGTCTCTCTGTCTTTGATTCTCTGTCTCTCACTGTCTCTCTCGCTTTATCTGTCTCTGTCTGTGTATGCCTCTCTCTATCTCTCTCTCATTCTCTCTCTCTCTGTCACTCTGTCTCTCTCTCTCTGTCTCTCTCGTTCCTTCTCTCTCTGTCTCTGTCTCTCTCTGTCTCTCTTGCTCTGTCTCTCTCTGTCTGTCTGTCTCTCTCTCTCTGTTTGTCTCGCTCTGTCTCTCTCTCTCTCTCGCTCTGCCTCTCTTTGTCTCTCTCGTTCCTTCTCTCTCTGTCTCTGTCTCTCTTGCTCTGTCTCTCTCTGTCTGTCTGTCTGTCTCTCTCTCTGTTTGTCTCGCTCTGTCTCTCTCTCTCTCGCTCTGCCTCTCTTTGTCTCTCTCGCTCTGCGTCTCTCTCTCTGTCCCAGGTGAGCTGAATAGACTGCGAGGGGACCTGGCCGAGCAGAAGGAGGTCAGCAATCTGGAGAAGGGGGCTCTGCATAGGAAGCTGAGCCAGAGCGCGCGGGATTCGGAGCGAGTGCTCCTTGCTGCCCGGGAGGCGCACGCACGGGAGCTGGAGCGCCTCCATGAGGAGAAGGTGAGCTCTGCGAGCACGTCTGTCCATCCCTCCCACCCAGTGCATGAGTGCGTATGCATCAGTGAGTGTCCTGTCCCTCTCTCACACTCAACATTATCTTCTCCTCCATCTCTCCCAGAGGGCTTTGCAGCTCAAGATGGCGGGCGAACAGACAGAGGCCTTGTCCCAACTCCGGCGGGAGCTGGAGGAGGCGACGGAACGGCACGAACGTCTGCGCGAGGAGCTGATGCAAACCATCACCAGCCTCCAGCAGGAGAGGGAACACTTGCTACTCGTGTCCGAGAACAATAAACAGAAGGTAGGGAAGAGAGGAGGGAGTTTGAGACCACATTGGGATTGTGTACAGTGGGAGTGAACGGGAAGGGGTTTGGGTCCATTGGGATTGTGTACAGTGCGAGTGAACGGGAAGGGGTTTGGGTCCATTGGGATTGTGTACAGTGGGGGTGAATGGGAAGGGGTTTGGGTCCATTGGGATTGTGTACAGTGGGAGTGAACGGGAAGGGGTTTGGGTCCATTGGGATTGTGTACAGTGGGGGTGAACGGGAAGGGGTTTGGGTCCATTGGGATTGTGTACAGTGCGAGTGAACGGGAAGGGGTTTGGGTCCATTGGGATTGTGTACAGTGGGAGTGAACGGGAAGGGGTTTGGGCCCATTGGGATTGTGTACAGTGGCAGTGAAAGTGAAGGGGTTTGGGTCCATTGGGATTGTGTACAGTGGGAGTGAACGGGAAGGGGTTTGGGTCCATTGGGATTGTGTACAATGGGAGTGAACGGGAAGGGGTTTGGGTCCATTGGGATTGTGTACAGTGGGAGTGAACGGGAAGGGGTGTGGGTCCATTGGGATTGTGTACAGTGGGAGTGAACGGGAAGGGGTTTGGGCCCATTGGGATTGTGTACAGTGGCAGTGAAAGTGAAGGGGTTTGGGTCCATTGGGATTGTGTACAGTGCGAGTGAACGGGAAGGGATTTGGGTCCATTGGGATTGTGTACAGTGGGAGTGAATGTAAGGGGTTTGGGTCCATTGGGATTGTGTACAGTGGGAGTGAACGGGAAGGGGTTTGGGTCCATTGGGATTGTGTACAGTGGGAGTGAACGGGAAGGCGTTTGGGTCCATTGGGATTGTGTACAGTGGGGGTGAACGGGAAGGGGTTTGGGTCCATTGGGATTGTGTACAGTGCGAGTGAACGGGAAGGGGTTTGGGTCCATTGGGATTGTGTACAGTGGGAGTGAACGGGAAGGGGTTTGGGTCCATTGGGATTGTGTACAGTGGGAGTGAACGGGAAGGGGTTTGGGCCCATTGGGATTGTGTACAGTGGCAGTGAAAGTGAAGGGGTTTGGGTCCATTGGGATTGTGTACAGTGGGAGTGAACGGGAAGGGGTTTGGGTCCATTGGGATTGTGTACAATGGGAGTGAACGGGAAGGGGTTTGGGTCCATTGGGATTGTGTACAGTGGGAGTGAATGGGAAGGGGTTTGGGTCCATTGGGATTGTGTACTGTGGGAGCGAACTGGAAGGGGTTTGGGTCCATTGGGATTGTGTACAGTGGAAGTGAATAGGAAGGGGTTTGGGTCCATTGGGATTGTCTACAGTGGGAGTAAACGGGAAGGGGTTTGGGTCCATTGGGATTGTGTACAACGGGAGTGAACGGGAAGTGGTTTGGGTCCATTGGGATTGTGTACAACGGGAGTGAACGGGAAGTGGTTTGGGTCCATTGGGATTGTGTACAATGGGAGTGAACGGGAAGGGGTTTGGGTCCATTGGCATTGTGTACAGTGGGAGTGAATGGGAAGGGGTTTGGGTCCATTGGGATTGTGTACAGTGGGAGTGAACGGGAAGGGGTTTGGGTCCATTGGGATTGTGTACAGTGGAAGTGAACGGGAAGGGGTTTGGGTCCATTGGGATTGTGCAGAGTAGGAGTGAATGGGAAGGGGTTTGGGTCCATTGGGATTGTGTAGAATAGGAGTGAATGGGAAGGGGTTTGGGTCCATTGGGATTGCGAACAATGAGAGTGAACGGGAAGTGGTTTGGGTCCATTGGGATTGTGTACAGTGGGAGTGAATGGGAAGGGGTTTGGGTCCATTGGGATTGTGTACAATGGGAGTGAACGGGAAGGGGTTTGGGACCATTGGGATTGTGTACAGTGGGAGTGAACGGAAAGGGGTTTGGGTCCATTGGGATTGTGTACATTGGGAGTGAACGGGAAGGGGTTTGGGTCCATTGGGGTTGTGTAGTGGGAGTGAACGGGAAGGGGTTTGGGTCCACTGGCATTGTGTACAACGGGAGTGAACGGGAAGTGGTTTGGGTCCATTGGGATTGTGTACAACGGGAGTGAACGGGAAGTGGTTTGGGTCCATTGGGATTGTGTACAATGGGAGTGAACGGGAAGGGGTTTGGGTCCATTGGAATTGTGTACAGTGGGAGTGAACGGGAAGGGGTTTGGGTCCATTGGGATTGTGTACAGTGGGAGTGAACGGGAAGGGGTTTGGGTCCATTGGGATTGTGTACAGTGGGAGTGAACGGGAAGGGGTTTGGGTCCATTGGGATTGTGTACAGTGGGAGTGAACGGGAAGGGGTTTGGGTCCATTGGCATTGTGTACAATGGGAGTGAACGGGAAGGGGTTTGGGTCCATTGAGATTGTATCTGTACATTCTAACCTGTACCTTTTTGGATATAGCACTGCTCAGAGCAGGCAGAGGAAATGGCTCTCCTGGTTAAGAAGCTTAATGACACTCAGCTCCATCTCACCACTGCGCAGGAGGAGCTGGAGAATCAGAGAAAAGAAGTCAACAGGGTGAAGGAGCAGGCACAGGTAAAAATAGGTCATTCACCGTAACTAACAGCAGCCGACTTAAAACTCTGATGTAACATCGAGTCAACTAGGCATTTATTAGGGGAGGTGACAATACACTTGGTGGTGTAACCGAGGGATATGGAGACCAAAACTGTTCACGTGCTCCTGGTGTGATCTAACCGAGGGATACGGAGACCGGAACTGTGCACGGTGCTCAGAGTGTGGTCTAACCGAGGGATACGGAGACCGGAACTGTACACGGTGCTCGGAGTGTGGTCTAACCGAGTGATACAGAGACCAGAACTGTGCACGGTGCTCGGAGTGTGGTCTAACCGAGTGATACAGAGACCAGAACTGTGCATGGTGCCCCGAGTGTGGCCTAACTGAGGGATATGGAGATCAGAGCTGTGCATGGTTTTCCGAGTGTGGTCTAACCAAGGGATATAGAGATCAAAACTGCGCATGGTGCTCCGAATGTAGTCTAACCGAGGCATACAGAAACCAGAACTGTGCATGGTGCTCCGAGTGTCGTCTAACCGAGGTATACGGAGACCAGAGCTGTGCATAGTGCCTCGAGTGTGGTCTTACTGAGGGATACGGAGATCTGAACTGCGCATGGTTCTCCGAGTGTAGTCTCACTGAGTTTACTGTTTGAACCTTATTGGATGAATCCTTACTTCATGGCTTCCTAAACCCGTGTTAATACTTCCAGGCCGCGATGTTTCCCTGCCGCTGTATCTCTCTGTTCCTGTACCCTGTTTAGTTCTTAACCTTTCTAAGCCTTGTTTGGCGATGTAGTTTTTATCTCTTTGTGTACTGACCCTCTCCCTTTCCTCCTACTCCCCCTCCGCACCTCTCTCCGCCCCCTCCATCCTTCCAGTCCACCCTCAGTGATCTGACCTTGGACTTAAAGGAGACACAGTCCCAGCTGGGCGAGGCAGAGGCCGAATGTGAGCGACTGCTCGCCAGCGCCAAGGAGCAGGGCGAGCAGCAGGAGGTCGAGCGCAAGGCCGTGGAGAGGGAGGTGAGGAGAGCCTTATGGGGGCGCGGTAGCCAAAGGCGGCCAAATCCTTGAAAGTCCATCCCTGTCTCATTTGATTGATGGTGCATTCCTCCCCCTCCTCCCCACCCAACCTATTACGTTATTATGGACTCTTCCGTAATCCAGATTTCCCTCCTCTCGCCACACCTCCCCCCATCTACATCATGGACCATTCCTTGTCCAGAGTTTCCACCCCGGGTTATATAATGTATCATTCCATTTTCAGCTTCATCTATATAATGGACCATCTCAATCTCTCCCCCAATTTGTATAATAGACCATTCCATATCCAGAGGTCCCCCCCCCCCCCCCCCCGTATAATGGATCATTCCATTTTCAGAGCTTTCCCCCTGCCCATCTATATAGTGGACCTTTCAGAGTCCAGAGCTCCCGCCATCTGTACAATAGACCATTCCATTTTCAAAGCTTACCCCGCCATCTGTAGAACGGACAGTTCCTTCTCCATAGCTAACATCCCCCCCCCCCCCCCCCCCATCAAAATCTGGCTAACGATCTGCTCCACAAGTCAAATCCCACCACCATCCCCTCCTGCACCCTTTGGTGGAACAATCCCCATCTACGTAATGGGCCGTTCGGCCTGTAAACCACCTACCTCCTATTTAACGAAGCGAACATCCCCGCCAGATAATAGAGTACTCTGTGCCGGGAGTTCCCCTGTCACTTCCATAGTGAACCATTCCAGAAGTAGAACCCACTTCCCTCCCCTGCTCCCCCCCCCCCCCCCCCCCCCCCCCCAATGCCTCACCATTTAATGGACCGTTCCACCAAAAATGGAACAGACCAGAGGGCAAAGGTCCTCCCACACCGCGCTACCCCACCACCCCTCCTGTAGAGTGGAGTGCTCCTTCCGGCACCCTTCCCCTACCCCACTCTCTCAAATATCCCCCAAACCCCCTCAACCTTGTGTCCACCCAGTGGCCCTTTGAGACTCGGTGGCTTCGCCCTCTCACCTCAGAGTGGAAAGTCTTACATGGATCACATAGTCGAGAACCTTCTTTCCTACTTGGCAAACGCGAGGCAGCCAAGAGTCACCTGCCCCCCCCCCCCCTCCCACCTGCGGTCGAGAGAGGAGTGAGGGAGGTAGGTCGATAGGAGAGAAGGGAGCGAGGGGAAGACTACCGCATTGAGGGAAGACAGCTGCGGGAGGCTATTCAGCCACGGGGGTGGGCGGGGGGGAAGAGTACATTCCTGCACTCGGTGACACAAGCTCTGATTGATCGGCAGTTGGTGGAGGTCAAAGCCCAGCAGGCAGTTCTGGAGGACACACAGGAGGGGCTGAGGCGGGAGCTTTCCCAACTCCAGCAGGAGCGCGAGGGGCTGGAGGAGGCCAGGCGGATGGCAGAAAGGGAGGTCTCAGATTGGAAGAGAGCAGAGGGCGAACAGCGTGCAGAAAGGCAGATGGCGGAGCAGCTGAACGGGGAAATTCGCCAGGACGTGCGTCGTTTGGAGTCCGAGAAAATCAGGTACCGACCCTTTGTCCCCAACGTGCTCTCAGCAAAAAATGCTTGGAACAAGAGAATGCGTAGCACTCTTGGAGGGTCAGTACTGAGGGGGCGCCACACTGTCAGAGAGTCAGTACTGAGGGAGCGCCGCACTGTCAGAGGGTCAGTACTGAAGGAGTGCTGCATTGTCACAGGGTCAGTACTGAGGGAGCGCCGCACTGTCTGAGGGTCAGTACTGAGGGAGTGCTGCACTGTCAGAGGGTCAGTACTGAGGGAGTGCTGCACTGTCGGAGGGTCAGTACTGAGGGACTGGCGCACTGTCAGAGGGTCAGTACTGAGGGAGCGCTGCACTGTCAGAGGGTCAGTACTGAGGGAGCGCCGCACTGTCTGAGGGTCAGTACTGAGGGAGTGCTGCACTGTCAGAGGGTCAGTACTGAGGGAGTGCTGCACTGTCGGAGGGTCAGTACTGAGGGACTGGCGCACTGTCAGAGGGTCAGTACTGAGGGAGTGCTGCACTGTCAGAGGGTCAGTACTGAGGGAGCGCCGCACTGTCGGAGGGTCAGTACTGAGGGACTGCCGCACTGTCGGAGGGTCAGTACTGAGGGAGTGCTGCACTGTCAGAGGGTCAGTACTGAGGGAGTGCCGCACTGTCAAAGGGTCAGTACTGTGGGATTGCCGCACTGTCAGAGGGTCAGTACTGAGGGAGTGCCGCACTGTCAGAGGGTCAGGACTGAGGGTGTGCCACACTGTCAGAGGATCAGTACTGAGGGAGTGCCGCACTGTCGGAGAGTCAGTACTACGGAGTGTCGCACTGTCAGAGGGTCCGTTCTGAGGGAGTGCTGCACTGTCAGAGGGTCAGTACTGAGGGAGCGCCGCACTGTCAGAGGGTCGCATGAGGGAGAGTTAGTACTACGGAGTGCCGCACTGTCGTACGGTCAGTACTGAGGGAGTGCAGCACTGTCGGAGAGTCAGTACTACGGAGTGTCGCACTGTCAGAGGGTCAGTACTGAGGGAGTACTGCACTGTCAGAGGGTCAGTACTGAGGGTGTGCCGCACTGTCAGAGGATCAGTACTGAGGGAGTGCCGCACTGTCGGAGAGTCAGTACTACGGAGTGTCGCACTGTCAGAGGGTCCGTTCTGAGGGAGTGCTGCACTGTCAGAGGGTCAGTACTGAGGGAGCGCCGCACTGTCAGAGGGTCGCATGAGGGAGAGTTAGTACTACGGAGTGCCGCACTGTCGGACGGTCAGTACTGAGGGAGTGCTGCACTGTCAGAGGGTCAGTACTGAGGGAGTGCAGCACTGTCAGAGGGTCAGTACTGAGGGAGTGCCGCACTGTCGGACGGTCAGTACTGAGGGAGTGATGCACTGTCAGAGGATCAGTATTGAGGAGTGCCGCACTGTCAGAGGGTCAGTACTGAGGGAATAATGCACTGCCAGAGGGTCAGTACTGAGGGGGTGCCGCACTGTCAGAGGATCAGTACTGAGGGAGTGCCGCACTGTCGGAGAGTCAGTACTATGGAGTCCCGCACTGTCGGAGGGTCAGTACTGAGGGAGTACTGCACTGTCAGAGGGCCAGTACTGAGGGAGTGCTGCACTGTCAGAGGGTCAGTACTAAGGGAGGGCCGCACTGTCGGAGAGTCAGTACTACGGAGTGCCGCACTGTCAGACGGTCAGTACTGAGGGAGTTCCGCATTGTCAGAATGTCAGTATTGAGGGAGAGGCGCACTGTCGTAAGGTCAGTACTGAGGGAGCGCCGCACTGTTAGAGGGTCAGTACTGAGGGAGCGCTGCACTGTCAGAGGGTCAGTACTGAGGGAGTGCTGCACTGTCAGAGGGTCAGTACTGAGGGAGTGCTGCACTGTCAGAGGGTCAGTACTGAGGGAGTGCTGCACTGTCAGAGGGTCAGTACTGAGGGAGTGCCACACTGTCAGAGGGTCAGTACTGAGAGAGTGCCGCACTGACGGATGGTCAGTATTGAGGGAGCTGCGCACTGTCGGAGGGTCAGTACTAACTAAAGAAATACTTTCCCTGCTCCTGCCCTGCCCCCCATAGCCTCAAACTCGCCGTCGAGGAGAAGGACTCGAAGATTGGGGTCCTTGAGGAGACCAAGGCCGCAAGCCAGGCCGAGGTGGCGGAACTGAGGAGCAGCCTCCTTGAAGTCGAGAGGTCAAGGTTGGAAGGTCGACGCGAGATTCAGGAGTTGCACCGGCAGGTTGGGCCCTATACTATTTTGTGGGCGAAAGGGTGCCGGGGGATGGGACCTGAGGAAGTTAACCTGTTGCATTATTGTGGGGGGGGGGGGGGCTTGGTGGGCTACTGCGGGAAATGAGGTCTGCACATATCCATGACTCCTAACCATGAGACCATAAGATATAGGAGCAGAATTAGGCCACTTGGCCCATCGAGTCTGCTCCGCCATTCAATCATGGCTGATATTTTCTCATCCCCATTCTCCTGCCTTCTCCCACATCCCCTGATCCCCTTATTAATCAAGAACCTATCTATCTCTGTCTTAAAGACACTCAGTGATTTGGCCTCCACAGCATCCTGCGGCAAAGAGATCCACAGATTCACCCCCCCTCTGGCTGAAGAAATTCCTCCTCATCTCAGTTTTAAAGGATTGTCCCTTTAATCTGAGATTGTGTCCTCTGGTTCTAATTTTTCTGACAAGTGGAAACATCATCTCTACGTCCACTCTATCCAGGCCTCGCAGTATCCTGTAAGTTTCAATAAGATCCCCTCTCATCCTTCTAAACTCCAACAAGTACAGACCCAGAGTCCTCAACCGTTCCTCATACGACAAACTCTACATTGCAGGGATTATTCTTGTGAACCTCCTGTGGACCCTTTCCAAGGCCAGATGCAGGGTCCAAACTGCTAACGCACACCCTCTCTCTCTCTTGGCAGCTGAGAACCGCCCAGGACGAGCTAGCACGGCACTCACAGGAGCTCTCGGGCATGCGTGGCTCTGCAGAGAGCCGCGAGCAGGAGCTCCGCATGGAGGCCCTCCGGCTGAGGAGGAGGATTCAAGAGATGGACGTCCAGTGCGAGGCAGCGCAGCGGCAGGTCAGGGAATGGGGAAAATAATCACGGAGAGCGGGCGGGGGACTCGAACCTGGCGAGCGCCTTGCGGAATCTGGCAGCGTACGATCTTCAAGGATCTTCTGGACTCACTTTGTTTTTTTCTCCCCCCCCCACCCGCCAGGTCTCGGAGATCCAGAGGAAGCTGCTGGAAGGCGATGCAGACCTGCGGGCGAGGGCAGACGGTCTGTCCACCGAGCTGGAGGAGGCGCGGGCCAGTGAGGGGTCCCAGCGTGAGGCGGCAGCCCGGCTGGCTGGCCAGCTGGAGGCGGAGGCTGGCAAGACGGCAACCCTGAGGCTGCAGCTCAGCAGCACGGAGGGGAGGGCCCAGGGATTGCAGGAGGGCCTGGCCAGAGCCGAGGAGGGCCGGAGGAACGCTGAGACCAAACTCCGGGCCTTGCTCTCGGCCCTGCGGCAGAGCCTGGGGCTGGGAGTTGGATGCGATGTCCCTCTGAGCCCGGACTCGAGCTGTCCTAGCCCTCTGGGATCAGCGTTCTCTGTCACAGGTCAGTGAGAAAATGGACAGAAAGCGAGTTTGGATCACTAACCAACCCCTCGATCCTGAGAGAGACAGGAAGTTTACTCTGCATCTAACCCCGTGCTGTACCTGTCCTGGGAGTGTTTGATGGGGACAGTGTAGAGGGAGCTTTACTCTGTATCTATCTCCGTGCTGTACCTGTCCTGGGAGTGTTTGATGGGGACAGTGTAGAGGGAGCTGTACTCTGTATCTAACCCCGTGCTGTACCTGTCCTGGGAGTGTTTGTTGATGGGGACAGTGTAGAGGGAGCTTTACTCTGTATCTATCCCCGTGCTGTACCTGTCCTGGGAGTGTTTGATGGGGACAGTGTAGAGGGAGCTGTACTCTGTATCTAACCCCGTGCTGTACCTGTCCTGGGAGTGTTTGTGTTTGATGGGGACAGTGTCGAGGGAGCTTTACTCTGTATCTAACCCCATGCTGAACCTGTCCTGGGAGTGTTTGATGGGGACAGTGTAGAGGGAGCTTTACTCTGTATCTAACCCTGTGCTGTACCTGTCCTGAGAGTGTTTGATGGGACAGTGTAGAGGGAGCTTTACTCTGTATCTAATCCCGTGCTGTATCTGTCCTGGGAGTGTTTGATGGGGAGAGTGTAGAGGGAGCTTTACTCTGTATCTAACCCCGTGCTGTACCTGTCCTGAGAGTGTTTGATGGGACAGTGTAGAGGGAGCTTTACTCTGTATCTAGCCCCGTGCTGTACCTGTCCTGGGAGTGTTTGATGGGGACAGTGTAGAGGGAGCTTTACTCTGTATCTAACCCTGTGCTGATCCTCTCTCTGACTCTCACCTACAGCCTCAGTACGAGCTTCCACATCATTCGAGGAGGAATTCGCTTTGCCTCTGAGTGAGAGGGAGGTGGATACTGCCGCCATCGATGTGGAGGCCGTTGAAGCTGCCCTGAAGCAGCTCCTGGAGAAGGTCTACAACTCCCAGATGGAAAAGGTAACTGTGGTGAATGTAATATGATAATTCACACTATGTCTTTGTAAGCGCAGTAGCGTTATCCGACCACTAGGGGGAGTAGCTCTGGGAATGCTCAGGAGCTTGTACAGGGCTCCACCCTTGGCTCCTCCCATGACTCCTCCCCCTAGTGGTGCTGTATAAATACCCTTGTCCAGAGTCAGACTGCAGTTCACTGAGAGTTCATCAACGGGTAACAGGCTGGCTCTGTAGTAAGTCGATTAAAGCCTCTCTTCATATCGGAAACACGTGTCTGGTGAATTGATGGTTCCATCAATTTAATCGACTTAAGAACAGTCAAGATCGATCATGGAATCAGCCCTCAAGCCTGGACGCCTGGAATGCGACCTGCAGGATGCAGAGGCTAAAGAAATCTTCTCCCACTGGCTGCGGTGCTTCAAGGCCTACCTCGCAGAAGCGAGCACAGCCAAAACGACAGAGGAACAGAAGTTGAGTCTACTGCACGTGAGGGTGAGTCACAGAATCTCTACACAACTAAACTCGGCCGGTTCATATACTGCAGCGCTAGCAGTACTCGATAAGATATATGTGAGGCCATCGGCCTCGAATGTCGGGGGTTATAGAGGCCAGCAATAGTCCCTGGAGAGCTCAGGTGGTGGTCGTTAAGACCTGGGGAAAAATTCTGCATGGTTGTCGACTATAGTCAGATCATAAATAGATTTACGCTCCTCGACGGGTATCCCCTCCCCAGGATTGCAGACATGGTAAACCAGATCGCCCAGTACCGGCTTTTTTCCACGGTGGATCTGAAGTCTGCTTACCACCAGCTCCCAATCCGCCCGGAGGACCGCCACTACACGGCATTCGAGGCCGATGGCCGCCTCTTCCATTTCCTCCGGGTCCCTTTCGGCGTCACTAATGGGGTCTCGGTGTTCCAACGAGCAATGGACCGAATGGTGGACCAGTACGGGCTGCGGGCCACGTTTCCGTACTTGGACAATGTCACCATCTGCAGCTATGACCAGCAGGACCACGACGCCAACCTCCACCGTTTTCTCCAGACGGCACAGAAACTGAATCTCACGTATAACAAGGAGAAATGCGTTTTCCGCACAACCAGACTAGCCATCCTCGGCTATGTCGTGGAAAACGGAGTCCTGGGCCCAGACCCGGACCGTATGCGCCCCCTCTTAGAACTCCCCCTCCCCCATTGCCCCAAGGCCCTCAAACGGTGCTTGGGCTTCTTCTCCTACTACGCCCAGTGGGTCCCTCAATATGCGGACAAAGCCCGCCCACTCTTTAGGACCACACGATTTCCCCTGTCAGCCGAGGCACGCCAGGCCTTCGACGGCATCAAGGAGGACATCGCCAAAGCGGTCATGCGGGCGGTGGATGAATCCACTCCATTCCAGGTTGAGAGTGACGCCTCAGAGGTAGCTCTTGCAGCCACTTTAAATCAGGCAGGGAGGCCCGTTGCATTTTTCTCCCGTACCCTATCTGCTTCAGAACTCCGACACTCCTCAGTCGAGGAAGAAGCACAAGCCATCGTGGAGGCTGTTCGTCACTGGAGGCACTACCTCGCAGGTAGGAGGTTCACCCTCATCACCGACCAAAGATCGGTTGCCTTCATGTTTGACAACTCGCAAAGGGGCAAAATTAAAAACGACAAAATTCTGAGGTGGAGGATCGAACTCTCCACCTACAATTACGACATTAAGTATCGACCCGGGAAGCTCTACGAGCCTCCGGAATGACCTATCCCGCGGGACATGCACCAGCGCGCAGATTGACCGATTGAAAGTCATCCACAATGACCTCTGCCACCCGGGGGTCACCCGGCTCGCCCACTACATCAGGGCCCGAAACCTGCCTTTCTCCAACGAGGAGATAAACGCGGTCACCAGGGACTGCCCGATCTGTGCGGAGTGCAAACCGCATTTCTATAGACCAGGCAGGGTCCACCTGGTCAAGGCTTCTAGGCCCTTTGAACGCCTCGTGATTGATTTCAAAGGGCTACTCCCCTCAACTAACAAGAACGTTTAATTTTAAACGTCGTAGATGAGTTCTCCCGTTTCCCATTTGCTATCCCGTGCCCCGATATGACCTCCCACACAGTCATTAGGGCCCTGCATAGCATCTTCACCCTGTTTGGTTTCCCCAGCTACGTACACAGCTAGGGGCCTCACGGTAGCATGGTGGTTAGCATCAATGCTTCACAGCTCCAGGGTCCCAGGTTCGATTCCCGGCTGGGTCACTGTCTGTGTGGAGTCTGCACGTCCTCCCCGTGTGTGCGTGGGTTTCCTCCGGGTGCTCCGGTTTCCTCCCACAGTCCAAAGATGTGCGGGTTAGGTGGATTGGCCATGCTAAATTGCCCGTAGTGTAAGGTTAATGGGGGGATTGTTGGGTTACGGGTATACGGGTTACGTGGGTTTAAGTAGGGTGATCATTGCTCGGCACAACATCGAGGGCCGAAGGGCCTGTTCTGTGCTGTACTGTTCTATGTACACAGCGACCGGGGTTCGTCCTTCATGAGCGACGAGCTGCGTCAGTACCTGCTCGACAAGGGCATCGCCTCGAGCAGGACTACCAGCTACAACCCCAGGGGGAACGGGCAGGTGGAGAGGGAGAACGCGACGGTCTGGAAGACCGTCCTACTGACCCTCCGGTCTAGAAAGCTCCAAGTCTCCCAGTGGCAGGAAGTCCTCCCCGACACGCTCCACGCTATTTGGTCCCTTTTGTGCACAGCGACCAATCAGACCCCTCACGAGAGGCTCTTCATTTTTTCCAGGGGCACTACCACGGGGGTCTCACTTCCGGCATGGCTGAGGACACCGGGCCCAGTAGTCCTAAGGAAACACGTCAGGGCACCCAAAACCGACCCCCTTGTTGAAAAGGTGCGCCTGCTCCACTCCAACCCGCAATACGCATTCGTCGAGTTCCCTGACGGCCATCAGGACACAGTATCCCTCCGGGATCTGGCACCCGCCGGATCCAGCGCCCCCTCTACCCCCACAGAAGGACCTCTCACCCTACACCCCATGCTGCCGCCCCCTCGCGCTCCCGAGCCCACTAGCTCGCTCCACCAGTTCCGCGCACCCGCGCCGGCCAGCCCCCAGCGCCCCCAGTCCCCGGTCGAACCAGGAGAGTACGAAGCTCGGATACAACCCTCCCTGGAGTCCGCCATCGTACCCCAGCACACAACACCCATCCAGCCACCGCAAGAGGCTGCAACCCCGGTGCTCCGCAGATCACAGCGGACAATTCGACCACCGGACAGACTGGCGTTGTAGACCACCACCCCCGCCGGACTTGATTTTTTTGCAGGAGGTGAATGTAATATGATAATTCACACTGTGTCTTTGTAAGCGCAGTAGCGTTATACGACCACTAGGGGAGTAGCTCTGGGAATGCTCAGGAGCTCGTACAGGGCTCCACACTTGGCTCCGCCCATGACTCCTCCCCCTTGTGCTGCTGTATAAATACCCTTGTCCAGAGTCAGCCTGCAGTTCACTGAGAGTTCATCAACGGGTAACAGGCTGGCTCTGTAGTAAGTCGATTAAAGCCTATATTCATATCGGAAACACGTGTCTGGTGAATTGATGGTTCCATGAGTAACACAGTCCAAACGCGACAGAATCCTCACATCTGCCCAGGCCCGAGAGGGGATCCTGAGATCCTTCTGTGCACTGCCTCTTGATTGCTAAATTCTATCTGTCTCTTGTGACCCCCTGTAACCTCTTGCTCCACTCTTTCCAGGATTCCTGCAGTACTGAGGTGAAGAGGCTTCACGCCAAGATTGATGAACTGGAAGCCGAACAGCGACAGAATGCTCATCGACTGCAGCAGCTTCACAGAAAGTTGGCAGAGAGTGAAGGAGGTCAATCTGTCTCCGTTGCTCTGCCTGTCTATCTGTGCCACTCTCTCTGTGTCTCTCTCTCTCTCTGTCTCTCTCTGTCTCTCTCTGTCTTTTTGTCTCTCTTTTTCTCTGTTTCAGTCTATGTCTCTCTCTCCCTGTCTCTCTCACTCTCTCTCGTTCTGTCTCTCTCCCTGTCTCTCTCTGTGTCTCTGGCTCCGCCTCCCTCTCTCTCCCCATCTCTCTCTTTCGTCTCTTTCCATCTCGCTCTTTTTGTGTCTCTCTCTCTGTCTGCCTCTCTTTCTCTCTCTTCGTCTTTCCGTTTCGCTCCCTCCCTGACTCTCGCTTTCCATCACTCACCCTCTCTTTCTCTCTGTCTAAATGTAACCCCTGATTTGCAGGTTTGCGTGTGGCCACGGAGCAGCTCGGGGAGGCTCAGAGCTCCCTGCGGGTTCAGGATGAGACTGTGCGACATCAGGAGCGGGAGCGCACAGCCCTGAGAGAAACGATCCTGGACCTGGAACTCAACCTCAAAACATCCCAACAGGAAATGACAGACATCAAGGTGAAATAATTCCCATCACAAAATTAGACACTGCACTGTAAAGGGGTCAGTACTGTGGGAGTGCCGCACTGTCAGAGGGTCAGTACTGAGGGAGTGCCGCACTGTCAGAGGGTCAGTACTGAGGGAGTGCCGCACTGTCAGAGGGTCAGTACTGAGGGAGCGCCGCACTATCAGAGGGTCAGTACTGAGGGAGTGCTGCACTGTCAGAAGGTCAGTACTGAGGGAGTGCCGCACTGTCAGAGGGTCAGTACTGAGGGAGTGCTGCACTGTCAGAAGGTCAGTACTGAGGGAGTGCTGCACTGTCAGAAGGTCAGTACTGAGGGAGTGCTGCACTGTCAGAAGGTCAGTACTGAGGGAGTGCTGCACTGTCAGAAGGTCAGTACTGAGGGAGTGCCGCACTGTCAGAAGGTCAGTACTGAGGGAGCGCCGCACTGTCAGAGGGTCAGTACTGAGGGAGTGCTGCACTGTCAGAAGGTCAGTACTGAGGGAGTGCCGCACTGTCAGAGAGTCAGTACTGAGGGAGTGCCGCACTGTCAGAAGGTCAGTACTGAGGGAGTGCTGCACTGTCAGAGGGTCAGTACTGAGGGAGTGCCGCACTGTCAGAAGGTCAGTACTGAGGGAGTGCCGCACTGTCAGAGGGTCAGTACTGAGGGAGTGCTGCACTGTCAGAAGGTCAGTACTGAGGGAGTGCTGCACTGTCAGAAGGTCAGTACTGAGGGAGTGCTGCACTGTCAGAAGGTCAGTACTGTGGGAGTGCCGCACTGTCAGAGAGTCAGTACTGAGGAAGAGCCGCACTGTCAGAGGGTCAGTACTGAGGGAGTGCTGCACTGTCAGAAGGTCAGTACTGAGGGAGTGCTGCACTGTCAGAAGGTCAGTACTGAGGGAGTGCTGCACTGTCAGAGGGTCAGTACTGAGAGAGTGCCGCACTGTCAGAGGGTCAGTACTGTGGGAGTGCCGCACTGTCAGAGGGTCAGTACTGAGGGAGTGCCGCACTGTCAGAGGGTCAGTACTGAGGGAGTGCTGCACTGTCAGAGGGTCAGTACGGAGGGAGTGCCGCACTGTCAGAGGGTCAGTACTGAGGGAGTGCCACGCTGTCGAGGGTCAGTACTGAGGGAGCGCCGCACTGTCAGAGGGTCAGTACTGAGGGAGCGCTGCACTGTCAGAGGGTCAGTACTGAGGGAGAGCCGCACTGTCAGAGGGTCAGTACTGAGGGAGTGCTGCACTGTCAGAGGGTCAGTACTGAGGGAGCGCCGCACTGTCTGAGGCGCTGAGGGCGACATTTATCCCTCAGCCGATATCATTGGGGAAAAGCGCGACTCTGTGACCTGGGTCATGAACACATTGCTTTGTGTGTCCTCGTTCTGTTTGCCAAGTGGCTGCCTCATCTCTAGGGCAGCTCGGTTGCACAAGTGGATAGCACTGCGCCAGTATCCCAGGTTCGATTTCCCGCCGGGTCACTGTCTGTGCGGAGTCTGCAGTTTCTCCCCGTGTGTAAGTGGGTTTCCTCTGGGTGCTCCGGTTTCCTCCCACAATCCAAAGACGTGCAGGTTAGGTGGATTGGCCTTGATAAATTGCCCTTAGTGTCCAAAAAGGTTAGGAGGGGTTATTGGGTGGAAGTGAGGGCTTAAGTGGGTCGGTGCAGACTCGATGGCCGATTGGCCTCCTTCTGCAGTGTATAGAACATAGAAAAGTACAGCACAGAACAGGCCCTTCGGCCACGATGTTATGCCAAACCTTTGTCCAAGATTAATCATACATTATCATAGAATTTACAGTGCTGAAGGGGGCCATTCACCCCATCGAGTCTGCACCGGCTCCTGGAAAGAGCACCCTACCCAAGGTCAACACCTCCACCCTATCCCCATAACCCACTAACCCCAACCAACACCAAGGGCAATTTTGGACACTAAGGGCAATTTATCATGGCCAATCCACCTAACTTGCACATCCTTGGACTGTGGGAGGAAACCGGAGCACCCGGAGGAAACCCACGCACACACGGGGAGGACATGCAGACTCCGCACAGACAGTGACCCAAGCCGGAATCGAACCTGGGACCCTGGAGCTGTGAATTATAGAATTTACAGTGCAGAAGGAGGCCATTCGGCCCATCGAGTCTGCACTGGCTCTTGGAAAGAGCACCTGACCCAAGCCCATACCTCCACCCTATCCCATAACCCAGAAACCCCACCTAACACTAAGGGGCAATTTGGACCCTGAGGGCAATTTAACATGGCCAATCCACCTAACCTGCACACCTTTGGACTGTGGGATGAAACCGGAGCACCCGGAGGAAACCCACGCACACACGGGGAGAACGTGGAGACTCCACACAGACAGTGACCCAGCGGGGAATCGAACCTGGGATCCTGATGCTGTGAAGCAATTGTGCTATCCACAATGCTACCGTGCTGCCCTTAAGAACAAATTAATCTACACTCCATTATTCTACCGTAATCCATGTACCTATCCAATAGCCGCTTGAAGGTCCCTAATGTTTCCGACTCAACTACTTCCACAGGCAGTGCATTCCATGCCCCCACTACTCTCTGAGTAAAGAACCTACCTCTGACATCCCCACTATATCTTCCACCATTCACCTTAAATTTAAGTCCCCTTGTAATGGTTTGTTCCACCCGGGGAAAAAGTCTCTGACTGTCTACTCTATCTGTTCCCCTGATCAACTTATAAACCTCTATCAAGTCGCCCCTCATTCTTCTCCGTTCTAATGAGAAACGGCCTAGCACCCTCAACCTTTCCTGGTAAGACCTACTCTCCATTCCAGGCAACATCCTGGTAAATTTCCTTTGCAGTTTTTCCAAAGCTTCCGCATCCTTCCTAAAATGAGGCGACCAGAACTGCACACACTACTTCAAATGTGGCCGTACCAAGGTTTTATACAGCTGCATCATCACCTCACTGCTCTTAAATTCAATCCCTCTGCTAATGAACGCTGGCGCACCATAGGCCTTCTTCACAGCTCTATCCACTTGAGTGGCAACTTTCAAAGATTTATGAACATAGACCCCAAGATCTCTCTGCTCCTCCACATTGCCAAGAACCCTACCGTTAACCCTGTATTCCGCATTCATATTTGTCCTTCCAAAATGGACAACTTCACACTTTTCAGGGTTAAACTCCATCTGCCACTTCTCAGCCCAGCTCTGCATCCTATCTATGCAGCCGACAACAGCCCTCCTCACTATCCACAACTCCACCAATCTTGGTATCTTCTGCAAATTTACTGACCCACCCTTCAACTTCCTCATCCAAGTCATTAATGAAAATCACAAACAGCAGAGGACCCAGAACTGATCCCTGCGGTACGCCACTGGTAACTGGGCTCCAGGCTGAATATTTGCCATCCACCACCATTCTCTGACTTCTATTAGTTAGCCAGTTTGTTATCCAACTGGCCAAATTTCCCACTATCCCATGCCTCCTTACTTTCTGCATAAGCCTACCATGGGGAACCTTATCAAATGCCTTACTAAAATCCATGTACACTACATCCGCTGCTTTACCTTCATCCACATGCTTGGTCACCTCCTCAAAGAATTCAATAAGACTTGTAAGGCAAGACCTACCCCTCACAAATCCGTGCTGACTATCCCTAATCAAGCAGTGTCTTTCCAGATAATCAGAAATCCTATCCCTCAGTACCCCTTCCATTACTTTGCCTACCACCAAAGTAAGACTAACTGGCCTGTAATTCCCAGGGTTATCTCTATTCCCTTTTTTGAACAGGGGCACGACATTCGCCACTCTCCAATCCCCTGGTACCACCCCTGTTGACAGTGAGGACGAAAAGATCATTGCCAATGGCTCTGCAATTTCATCTCTTGCTTCCCATAGAATCCTTGGATATATCCCATCAGGCCCGACTGTATGTTCTATGTTTGAGGTGTGCGCTCCAACAACAATGGCCCTGATTGGCCCCAGACTCATTTGAAACTGCTGAGCTGGTCACATGACCTGAGGAAACGCACTTTCACATTGACTAACTGGGTGTGACATGTTGACATACGCTTTTTACATTATGTGTGCTGCCCCCTGCCATTAGGGGGTGGGGGAGGTGCTTCAAGCAGTAGGGTGGGCTGGCGAGGTTGAATTTTGTGTTTACCTTCCGGCAGGAGAAGGCCCGTCGTGCCAAGGTTATAGAGGAGGAGGCCGCCGAGGAGGCCCGGCGGGATCGGCAGTCACTGGAGGAGGTCCAATCGGAGTTGGCCGAGTCGGCTCTCGCCCTCCTGGCGCTGGAGGGCGACCTGCGGAGGGCACAGGGCCAGCTGCTGGAGCGGCAGGTGCAGCTGAGGGCGGCCCAGGACACCGGAGATGCCCTCCTGCGCAAGGTGGCCCAGAGGGAGCGTGAAGCCTCGGGCCTGCGGGAGGAGCTGGAGCGGTGCAGGGCCGATGAGGGGGCGTCTCAGAGGACGGCGCGGTTGGGGCAGGCGCTGGCAGACAGCCGGAAGCGTGCTGCCTTGCTGGAGGAGACGGTGACGGCACTCCGGACGTCGCTCGGAGACGTGGAGAAGGAGCTCCAGACAGTGAAGGTAAGTCATCAGCGCGTGTGGGGCGCCATCGGCAACTCCAGGACTGCAGGCTCCTGGCTGGCTCACCAGGTCAACCAAGGAAAGCTGCCCTCCCCTAACGGTAACTCCGGAATCCTGATTTCTGACTCTCTTTTCCTATTGAAGCACCTTTAGGTCCGTATTCAGAGACAGAGGGAGAGAGAGACAGAGGGAGAGAGAGACGGAGAGAGAGAGACAGAGGGAGAGAGAGACAGAGGGAGAGAGAGACAGAGGGAGAGAGAGACAGAGGGAGAGAGAGACAGAGGGAGAGAGAGAGAGGGAGAGACAGAGGGAGAGAGAGAGAGAGAGAGACAGAGGGAGAGAGAGAGAGAGAGACAGAGGGAGAGAGAGAGACAGACAGAGGGAGAGAGAGAGACAGAGGGAGAGAGAGAGAGACAGAGGGAGAGAGAGACAGAGGGAGAGAGACAGAGGGAGAGAGAGACAGAGGGAGAGAGAGACAGAGGGAGAGAGAGAGAGAGAGAGAGACAGAGGGAGAGAAATGAAATGAAATGAAAATCGCTTATTGTCACGAGTAGGCTTCAATGACGTTACTGTGAAAAGCCCCTAGTCGCCACATTCCGGCGCCTATCCGGGGAGGCTGGTACAGGAATCGAACCGTGCTGCTGGCCTGCTTGGTCTGCTTTAAAAGCCAGCGATTTAGCCTGGTGAGCTAAACCAGCCCCTCTCTCTCGCCGAGAGAGACAGTTGGAGAGAGAGACAGAGGGGAGAGAGAGACAGAGGGAGAGAGAGAGACAGAGGGAGAGAGAGAGACAGAGGGAGAGAGAGACAGAGGGAGAGAGAGACAGAGACAGAGGGAGAGAGAGACGAGGGAGAGAGAGACAGAGGGAGAGAGAGACAGAGGGAAAGAGAGACAGAGGGAGAGAGAGACAGAGACAGGCACAGACTGTGAGAGACACCAAGAGGGAGAGAGGGATAGAGAGAAGGAGAGACCGAAGGAGAGAGAGAGGGAGAGAGAGAGAGAGAGAGAAAGTATGAGAGACCGAGAGAGAGAGATAGAGAGTGGAGAGACAGAGGGGAGAGGGAGACCGAGAGGCAGAGAGACACACATACACACAAAGAAAGAGGGACAGAGTCAGACAGAGAGAGAGAGAGACAGAGTCAGGCAGACAGAGGGAGAGAGACAGAGGGAGAGAGAGAGAGAGACAGAAATTGAGAGGGTGGGACAGAAAGAGATAAACCGAGAGAGTGAGAGACCGAGAGAGTGAGAGACCGAGAGATGGAGAAAGAGAGAGGTGACAGAAAGTGAGAGAGTGGGACAGAGGGAAACCGAGAGAGTGATAGACCGAGAGAGAGTGAGAGACCGAGAGAGAGAGAGTGAGAGACCGAGAGAGAGAGTGAAAGACTGAGAGACTGAGAGAGAGAGTGAGAGAGACCGAGAGAGAGAGAGATAGAGACAGAGGGAGACCTAGAGGGAGAGAGAGACACACACAGAGAGACAGAGAAAGAGGGGCAAACAGAAAGAGGGACAGAGTCAGACAGAGAGAGAGGGAGACAGAGAGAGACAGAAAGTGAGAGTGGGACAGAAAGAGAGAAACCGAGAGAGTGAGAGACCGAGAGAGAGATAAAGAGGGAGAGGGAGACTGAAAGGGAGAGAGAGACACAAACAGAGGTAGAGAAAGAGGGGAATACATAGTGCGACAGAGAGAGGGAGACAGACAGACAGAGAGAGACAGAGAAAGAGAGAGACTGGGGAGAGGGAGACCGTGAGAGAGAGGGAGAGATCGAGAGAGAGTCAGAGACAGATAGAGAGAGGGAAACAGAAAGGGAGGGAGAGAGAGAGAGGCAGAGGGAGAGAGAGACAGAGAAAAGGAGAGAGCGGGGGCTCAAGAGGGAAAGAGACTGAGAGAGTGAGAGAGACTGAGAGGGAGAGAGAGAGTCGGAGAGCTTTAGGGAGGGATCTGGGTGAAGGGGGAGCCCCCTGGCAGCTGAAGGCATGGCCGCTAATGGTGGAACGAAGGTAGTTGGAGGATGCTCGAGAGGCCGGAAAGCGGAGGAGTGCAGAAATCTCGGAAGGTTGCAGGGGACTACAGCGATAGGAAGGGGGCTGGAAGAGGATACCGAGATAGGGAGGTTTGTACGGCTGGAGGAGGTTACACAGATAGGGAGGGTTGTAGGGGCTGGAGGAGGTTACAGAGATAGGGAGGGATGTAGGGACGGGGGGAGGTTACAGAGATAGGGAGGGATGTATGGACGGGGGATGTTACAGAGATAGGGAGGCGTGCAGGGGCTGGAGGAGGTTACAGAGATAGGGAGGGGTGTGGGGCTGGAGGAGGTTACAGAGATAGGGAGGGATGTAGGGACTGGGAGGAGGTTACAGAGATAGGGAGGGGTGTAGGGACTGGAGGATGTTACAGAGATAGGGAGGGGTGTAGGGGCTGGAGGAGGTTACAGAGATAGGAGGGGTGTAGGG